>NC_092057.1:10026299-10296299 GCF_039877785.1 Chaetodon trifascialis
GCTGTCAGCTCACCTGACTCACTCACACACACACACACACACACACACACACACACACACACACACACACACACACACACACACACACACACACACACACACACACACACACCTGTGCTGTATTTACTGTCTATTTATAGAAGCTCTCAACCTCCTTCAAAGACCTTATAGAAAATGCCTGTGATGGTGCTATTCCACCATCAGGACAGTAGGTGGAGCTGCAGACTCAGCTGTGACCTGGAAGCCCAAATGTCACTGAGAAAAATGAGTCTGAGTGACATCATTGCTTTGAAATATGTATTTACAAAATATGTATGTTTAGTATTTATCATCACAACTTTATTTATGATCATTGTCGAGATTCAGACTCTTGTGTTGTTTGAACAAGATAACAATAAGCATTAATCTTCTTTCTAAGCTGTTTTTCAAAAATCTGATAGAAGCAGCCCCTGCAGTGCTGCACATGTACAATATATTGCTTGTATTTTTCCTTGCTGATTTCCTTTCCTTCCCCTCTCTTTCCCTTTCAGTTGTGAAACAGAGAATGCAGATGTTCAACTCTCCTTACCGTGGCGTGCTCCACTGTATGGGGTCTTTGTTGAGGCAGGAGGGCCCTGCGGCTTTCTACCGCAGCTACACCACCCAGCTGACGATGAACGTGCCCTTCCAGGCACTCCACTTCATGACCTACGAGTACCTCCAGGAGCTCCTCAACCCCCATAGACAGTACAACCCTTCCTCCCACGTTGTGTCTGGTGCGCTGGCTGGAGCTTTGGCTGCTGCTGCCACCACTCCCCTCGACGTCTGCAAGACCCTCCTCAACACACAGGAGGCTCAGGCCATACATGTGATCCAGGCTGACGCCGCGACAGCAGCTGGAGCGGTTGGAGCAGCCACTGCCTCAGCCTCCGACAGCCGCCACATCTCTGGACTGGGCAAGGCTTTTCAGACGGTGTACAGGATGGGAGGCGTGCCGGCCTTCTTCAAAGGCGTTCAAGCCCGGATCATCTACCAGATGCCCTCCACGGCCATCAGCTGGTCCGTCTACGAGTTCTTCAAATACATCATCACCAAGCGCCAGCATGAGAGACGGCTGCGTGGAGATCGTGACGGAGACAAATAAACACCTGGCAGTTGAATTGGGTATCAGCAACACGAAGGTTTATTGCACCGTAATCAGTCACTGGTGTCCGAATTGATCTGAAGGCTTGAAAGGCTCCACAATCCTTAGATTCTTTGAGCAAAAAGCCAACTTTTATTTTGCTTACTGAGATCTATTAAGTGCGCGTGGTCTTAACTAGTTCATAGCAGGTGAGAAAGCGTACAACCGTTAGGAGTCAACTTGTCTCGATCATTATTCCATGTAGGGCTGACAAGATGTCCTGCAGTACCAGTCGGTAAGAAAAGTTGTAGACAGGAAGTCCTGGTTTTGATGCTATAACTATTTTTCATGTCAGTGTTCAACTTGACAAACTACCTGTGTTGGCTTTCAAAAAGCTAATTATTTATGAGTAACGCACAGTAAAAGTAAAGTTGAATTTAAAAAAAAATGCTCACGTCCCTCAACCACCCACAGTGCAGTTAGTTAGCGTTGTTCGAAAGGTTTGTCTTGGCCCAGAACTCAAATACACTGCAATAAAAACAAATCCATGACTCTGAGGTTAAAGTGTTGCCTTTGAGCTTTTAAACTGAGAGTGTTTACGTTCACTTCCAGTGAACTGTGGAGAAATTGTAGCATTTTTTTTATACATACAAACAAAAGGATAAACGGGCTAGACGTTCTACAATGATGAGGAACAAATACCCTAAAAGATGAAGCTTCAGCCTCACAGTTAGAAAGCCGTGTGTCTGAGCACAGAGCCAAGACAAAAATGTATCATACAAGTACTTAAGAACTGCTCTGTTAACGCTCATCTCTTGACCGCCAGCGTTGCGCTTGAAAGTATTACTGCTATATCTCCTTTCACCACAGGGGGGCGCACAGCTCAACCTCTACTCTAAAAACCAGGAAAGCAGCTGCAGTTTACAGAGTCTGCAATATCAAAAAAAAGCTTCAATAATTGTGCTGGTGTGCAGTAACACTCAGAGGAACGAGCAAGAACCACAGAAGACAGATTGTTTGAGATGAAAGGAGGAATTATTAAATGAATTATAAACGAGAAATTATTCAAATTCCTCGGTCATGTGGGCAACATAGCCTGTAATTTATTAATTGTTTTAGAAAGTCAAGTATCGAAGACTCGAGTGGAGCTCGTGTATGAGCGTGTGTGTACGTGCCTCTGTGTGTCAGTGAATGAGTAAATTCAGTAAAACTCAGCAGTGACCGACATTTGATCTCCACAGAGCCGAACCGAGCTCTCCACCCTGTGCTGTCCTTCAAAGGAAAAACACTAACATGAAGTAACGAGTTGTTTTATTCTGTCAGTCTCAATCTTTGAAGGACAGTACGAAACAGGTTATTGCTTTAATACTTTCATATTTCATATATCTTTGCACCGAATGCTTGGAAATCCGCGCACACCTGAAGGCCTCAGCTCGTCTCTGCATGGAGCCGTTAAAGTGGCTTACGTGTAAACTGATGCTGGGAAATGTTCAATTATGTCTTTGTTGTTAAACAACATATTCACCGTACAGAAGATGCCATCTGAGACATTTAGCGCGGCGACACAGTGTTAAAGGATTTTATTTTCCTCTTTAGTGCACGTGAAGAGTTTTCATTTCAGGCGGAAGAAAACCGACATTCAGCTGTATTCGCCGGCGACAATCACTTTTTAGTTTAGTTTGTTTTTGAAGCCGAACAGCGTCCTAGCACTTAATAGCAACCTCTTCATCGTTGTTAGGACAAAACTGGAAACTCGGACATGAACAAGTGCAGAGAATAAAGTCGGATTACTTCTACACATGCCTTGAATTCGCCGCCATATATCCAACGCACAACTACTACAGAGAGGTCCTCAGATAGATGTGATATTGTTTTATGAAGCCATAGAACAGGAGAAAATTGTACATAAAATATATATAATTATGGAAAAATATAGATAAACCCAAACTGTTTAACCAGCTAAGTTTCAAAGCCAACCTGTATGTTGAATAATACGTTTTATCAAGACTGCGCTGTGAAATATCAGGTTTTTGTAGACCGCACACAAAATCCTTATCGGGGAGGTAGCAACAAAGAAAAACCTGGATATTTTAAATTCAGACAGACTATATGAGTGAGGGAAAAAAATGCAATGGGTAAAGAGTATTCTAAAACGATTGTAGGAGTGTTCCTCATGAAGCCAAGTTTGAAGATTGGGAAACCAAAGACAGCAGTAAAGAGAACAGAGGTTTGGTGGTTTGTCGACGCTGATGTGAAAAGCTTGAACACTGTTAGAGAGCGACACCTGTATTTTGTGAATTGTAAATAAACTCGCTAAGGCAGCTCCTCGCAGAAGCAGGGTCTTCTCTTGGTGCTGGCTCTCCAAGCGCTGAGAGAACTTCACTTTGTCTGCGTGTCTTCTTCTTCTCCTTCCTGTCTGTCTGTCAGCGTGACGCAACAAGGAAGCCCACGAGGTGTTTGATGGACTTGTTGAACTTATTTTCTCCAGTGCACGAGAGGTTCATGACTGAACTTCTGTCAAACTGTCTTTATTTCAACAGATTTAAGTCAAATCGTGAGGGATGATCTGATTTCTAATCTGGAATAACTGAGGTGATCTATGAGAGTCCTTTAGTTGAGACTGATGAGGTATCTCGTTAGCTTGCAGTGAATTATTTCACTCCACTGGCTACAACACAGGGCACCAACTTTACTTCATCCCACAAACACTTTGAAAAGCAGGAGATTGATTTTGTTTTAGTTAAAAATGACAATAGTTGCAAGCTGAAAAGTGTACTATTAAAAGCTTAATATAACAATGATAAAAGCTGAAAGGATTAGGTGAAAATTAACAGCAACTTTAACGATCAATTTATTTCATTTATCAAGCAAAAATGTCGAGAATGACCTAGTTTCAAACAAAGCAAATTTTAAGACGAAGCTAAGTTTAGAAATTCTGACTTTTTTCAATCTTGTCTTGAACTATGAGGCATTTAAATGCACTTTTTGATACCGTACATAATATAACCATTCAATATGAGCCCTTTTTTTCCTATCAAAACAAAAAGTTTTAAATGTTTAAATGGTAAGTTAATACAATCAGCTGTGCAAGAGCTTTGCTTAAACAAAAGTGTCTAAAATGTAACATTTAATTAACAAAATCAACCATGTGATCAAACACAAGGTAAAAACACATCTGATCAGACGTTTCATGCCATCTTTCAGTCCACTGTTTTGGATGAACCCTGTGAGTGTGGCGCAGGTGTCCCAACCAACCAGCAGGAGGCGCCACTACACAGACAACCCTCCCTGTCCACACACTCACTGCCAAATCTGTTGGCTGGTATGCATGAATCTCAGTAATGTTGAGATAAGCAATTTTGAATGATGGCCAACAACATAAAGGTCAGACCCACCGTGTTAAAAGAAAAAAAACACTTTTCCCTCCAGATTCACAGCAGCTGATGTCACTGATAACAGAAACTTGTAGCCCAGTTTTGGTCGAGGCAGGAAATGTTGATGGAAACTACTGTTCTATATCAAAGAGAATTTAACAACCTCTGGACTTTTTTTGGGAAGTTTTATAGACCAAATAAATAATAAATTAATCTGTATAATTGATTTAATCATAGAAATAATTGGTTTTGTCCCTGTAAGAAATGTTTATGTGCTCAGGTGTCCCTTGAAAACGAGCAGTCAGACTCAATGGGATGTTTAAATAAAGTTTATATTTTACACATAAGAACCATCAGAAAGGAGTTACAACCCCGTTTCCAGGAAAGTTGGGACGCTGTGAAATATAAATAGAAACATAATGTGATGATTTCCAAAACACTGAAACACCGTATTTAAATATGAAACGTTGAATATGACAAGTTTTATTGAAAAATATATCCTCATTTTAGAATTTGATGCCAGCAACATGTTTCAAAGAAGTTGGGACGGGCCAACAAAAGTGAAATGTTGAAAGAAAACAGCTGGTGGAACATCTCACAGTTAATTAGGTTAACTGGCAACAGGTGAGAACATGATTGGGTATAAAAAGAATATCGCAGAGAGGCTGAGTGTCTGAAGTAAAGATGGGGAGGGGTTCATCGAACTGTGACTGGCTGAGCTGGCTAATACTGCAACAATTTAATTTTCCAAAACATCTGAGAGGTTGTTTTGTGCTATTTTCAATTAGATATGAGGTTTTAGTGTTTTGCAGATCATCACATTCTGTTTGTGTCCCAACTCTTGGGAACCGGGGTTGTATTTTGCAATCTCAAAGTATTTGTAATTATTTCCAGATCCAAACAATTTTCATGATCTCAATCAACGGTTTGTTGATTTCATAAACAAAAGCAATGTTAATGTGATTTACAACTGCAGAATAATGACTCAGTGGTGACAGAACAGGAAAAGCTTTGGTTTGAGATTATAAAATAATCATTTAGTGTCCTCTCAGGCCTTCCGTAGAACTGGCTGGTTGAAAGCTGACAGGCAGGCCTCCACAGAGACACAAGTAGACTGACAGAAAGCAGCACCTCCAGCCTCCCTCTGCAGCGGATCCTGTTTCATTCGAGGCCCCGTGTTTGTTGTCATTCCCTGCAGCCTACAAGCTAAAATGCTGTCTTTCATGTCTCTCGTCTAACTTTACCCCCTGCCGTCCCTTTCCTCCCTCTGTTGTTCTTTCTCAGCGTCCGTGCTCTGAAATGTAAGCCGATCCATTTAGTCGGACAGGAAGGTCTTGGCAAGTGAGGTCAGGCCTTCGTCTGGAGGGCACATGGCAGCAGGTCTGGTCAGAGCCAAGGTCAACATCAGGCGTGTGCGTGCTGAAACTCAAAGACAAATGAGGTGACGGAAACCCAGCTCACATTCTGCTCATCCCTCTAACAGCCACCAACAGAATATATGAGTGCATCTTTAGCTGGAGAAGCCAGAAGAAGAGATCTGAAACCAACACGCTTCCCTGGCAGCCTCTCGGTTTGATAAATGGTGTTTCTGTGGTGTTTAAATGTGGGATGAGTTTCAAATCTCTCCATCGGTGACGCTCCGTCTGCAGGTCACACAAATATAGACAATGCCGCGTGTCATATAACTGTAAGGATTAGTGTAAACAGCATTAATCATAATTCAGCTCAGCAATGTGGCATGTTGTTGCCTTCGTGCCCCCACGTGCCAGCATGTTTTACAGTTAGACCACTCCAGAGGAACACACCCTGAAACCCACCGAGGATGATAAATGTGTTCCCGTGCAGTGATGTATTACACTCCACAGTGAAAATGAGCACAATTTACACAATTTAATGCAACTTTTATCACACCGAATAAACATTTGTTAGGCTGCTCGTCTTAGACTGGTAGCTGGTGAGATTTAAAACCTGTATATTAAAACAAAACAACTTTTAGCCCCACCAGCAGGATGCCAGTGTGAGTCCATCCCTGAGTCATTGTTTAGCTCGGTCAACACTTTGGTCAAGAGCAAATTATCTCACCATTTACTGGCCACATCTGTATAAAACGTTTTTAGATGATAAACCCCAATAATTTTTAAAAATCTAATGATTCTCTGATTCTCCACAGGATCAACACTTCCGATTTTCTTTCCTCTTGCAAAACCCTCAGCAGAAACGTTAAATGTTGCCCCACTCCTGATAAGGCAATGACATTGTTAGCACGTTGATGTTTAGCATGTTCATCAGCCCACAGTAGTTTAGTGTGTTAGCACCACCAGCACTAACAGAAAGTACCCAAAAAATGTCCTCAAGGTGTAGATTAAAAGCTCAAGTCATCAGGATTCCTCCCGAGGGGACCTTGAATATCTTTTAAAGAAATCCATGGCAGTTCATTTAGTAATTATTGAGCTATTTCAGTCTGCCGGCAATAGCCATGCTGCTCGGAGGCTAACGAGGCTCAGAGTCGACACCCATGCTAGCAGCTCTGTGAGGCTACACTTACAGAACGCACAGCTGCGCTTTGAGCTAAATGCTAATGTTATTAAGCTAATATGCTCACAATGACAACACTAACATGCTGATGTTAAGCAATGTTTACTGTTAGTTTAGTATGCTAACAATGCTAATTAGCACCAAACACAAAGTAATGCTATGGCTGAGGTGATAATCCACAGTATTTAAAGTAGTTTAAAATCTGAGCTGAGGGTGGCCAAAGACATGAATGGCACTCAAGTTCATTACAATCCATCCAACAGTTGTTGAGATGTTTCACTTAAAATCACAAAAGTCCACCTCATGGTAGGGCTAGAGGAAAAGTCAGAGCATCACCATCATGAAGTCTTTAGGATTCATCATCTGGGGACCGTGAATTTCTGTGCAACATTTCATTGCAACCCTTCAAATATTAGTTGATTTTCAGTCTGGACTTGCAGCCCATGATCAGTGCAGCCTGACGGGGTCGTTTGCTGCTTCTTCTGGTTTGTTGGTACAAATGATTGTAATTAAAATTATTAATAGATAAGTAAGAATGCTGTGATTACCTCAGTAGACAGTCTTCCACTAACTGAACCAAAAAGTAGTCTGTTTGATGTAAAAGATACTGTATGACTTTCTATTCAAAGGAATTTAATGTTGAAGGGAAGTCCAATGTAAATAAGTCGTCCGTCGGCTGACGTTTTCCATTCATTTAGATTTATTTTAGTTTGTTTGATGAGATGCAGCTCCGCGTGCAAGATCCTGAATATTCTTGAACACTATGCAGCTTGTGAAGAGACATCTTGCATTTCTAACTATAAAGAGGCTGAGCATGTATCCACAGCTGGGGTGTGGCATTAAACATCCAGGCAGTCAACTGGGTGGAATCAACCCATTAATCAATAAGAGCAAATACATAAAAATACACCAACGCAAAAATGAGCATGCATTGTCTCCTGAGAATGTCTTGTCAGCCCATATTTATTAAAGGCTTTTTATTCTTAACCACCCACTTGAGTGCCTTGACTTGGATTTTCATGCCACACCCTGCCCATGGATGAACGCACAATGATTTTTTTCCCCTCTAGAAGCACCCGTGGGTGTAGGGGACACCAGAGGCGGGCCTGTATTCATCATGCTTTTTCATAAGTCTTCCTGTGATCTCGCCCTGTTGGTTAATCAGCTTCGTCGGCTTTGTTTTAAGTGCCTTGCTCAAGAGCACGTGGATTTGAGCGGCTGATAGAAACAAAAGCATTACTCACTTGCGTCTCCTGTCCAGATTTTCCCAGCTGGTGCAGGACTCAAATTAATGATTCTAATGATTTTTAGTGAGACACACTACAATTTATGTGTGTTATTGTAAACCCTGACAGTTTAGGATAAATCTCTGTGGGTAGCATTGCATAAACACAGTATACTCGTGTATCTTCCCAGAAACATAACGTTTTTGACCCAGAAAGCTGCACCAGTGAATGGATAAATGTGGATTACAGGATAAATATTTAGATATCTGGGGCTGATGGACGAGCCGAAGCCGTTCTCTTGGCTGGCCTTCCTCCCTTCTCCCATCCCTGGACACAGGAAACCAGTTAAAAAGACATTTCCAAACATCCACGTCCATTGCAAAATCTATTACGGTGACGTCAGTAAGCATTACATGCGAGCTGACTAAGAAGACACTGTGCAGCCTCTGAAGAGCACTTTACACTGAAGCTTGTAGGTGTCAGATTTTCAATTGGTGGATTTCTCATTTAAGAGCCAAACTCCCACAAGCCGCAATCCACAGAGATCCACAGTGATATTGAGCAGACATCTGACAAATGTGGATTTTACATTTGACTGTTTATTAGTGTGGCCCAATGTTCTTTCACAAGGTGGAGGAACCAGCAATAGGCTACTAAAGTCAAGTCACTGGATGGATGAAAATTGGCGAATTGAGTATGCAAAATGTTTTTGAGTTCAACTGTGGTAAACTTTGACATGTTTGAGAGTGCTGACCTTTGACAGACTGGAGCGCAGTAAAGTCCAAAATGAAGGAAACTATCATAGCTTATTAGCTGTGTCATGAGACTCCTGTCTCATAAATGTCTGCAAACCATTCCTCTCTTGTGGAGCAGTTTACACTCTGACAGAGGAGGTTAAATAACAGTGGGTGGTGCAACACAGCTAATAAGCTACGATAGTGTCCTCCATTTTGAACTCTACGGCGCCGTCAAAGGTCAGCACGGCTTGCTTCTGGTCAACAGTACAAACGCTCGTGTCAATTACTGCAGTTACTTCACCCTCACAAGAGTCCATTGATGGCAGCGGTTCCATTGAGCTGAATTGATTTTGCTGCAAAATTTCACAGGCCTGCATGAAAAAAAGCAGCTCTCTCTTTCATGTGAATGGAGGCGACACAGCGGGGGTCCCAGTGCAGGGTCGTCCTGCAGCAGAGTTCAACCAGGCGCATCTTTTGCTGCAATGCAATGTCATCCGACACGACACTGTGGTGGCCGATCATATGCGCACGTTCCCAGTAGTTTACTTTGTAACCTGAACGCTGTATTTCTACTGTTGACTTTGTGATTGGCACCATGAAAGATAAAGTAGTTCCCACATGATAACAGTATTATAGACGGCTGTGCAGCGTGTTGGCTTAAATTAAGCCTTCAAATTCACCGACTGGATCATTTTTATTTCACGAGGCAGCACCAACACAGCAGCCCGTTGTGCTGTCTGATGCAGGATCCCTGAGTCAGGTTTGTGCTGCTGCATATTCCTAAATTAATTTTCTTTATTAAAATTACCATACAGCCAATATGGTTCCTGGCATTATTCCAGCATAGACAAAATAAATATATGGCAAGAGTGTGAGGGGAGGGGGGTTAAGAGGGTACCAGCAGCTCATTCTTGCCCCAGGGCCCTCTCACAGTTTATTCGCCCGTGAATAGCAGTAATGATAGTGGCAGCTGCAGCTGAAGCCACTGTTGTAATAGTAGCAGTAGGATTATTAATAGGGGTAAGTGTAGTAGTAGTAGTAGTTGCTGCAGTAGCAGAAACATTGACAGCAGTTGTAGTAGCAGTAATAATACAGTAATATACATGTTGTGGAGCCTCCGCTGTGAGCTGAAGTGTCTCCCTGTGTGAATGCAGCCTGTCTGGGCTTGTCAGTACTCAACACTGCAGCCCAAGCGGCTCATTGATCGTCCCCTGATAGGCGGAGGGTTCCTCCTTAATGACCAATCATAGGAGCCAAGTGAGTGAAGGCAGCAGCATATACAGTACAGCGACTTCTGCAACAACATGTGGGTGTTATGACAGAAACAGAGAGCGAGCCAAGAAACACTCTCCAATCTGGTAATGAAAGAGAAGACATTAACATTAACACATGATTTTTATTCGTCTCAGCACAGCTCTGGAATCTGTTCTGTACGATACTGAGTGCAATCAAACCAAAGCATTAGTACCACGTCAGAGGAAAGCAGCCTGCAAGACACGTAATGTTAAAAGAATTGTAGATTGATGCAGATTAAAGCTGATGATGCAGGAACTGAACATATGAACAATTTAGGATCTTATAGAAAATGTTTTTTCAAAAATTTAGCAGGAACTGGGAGAGTTAATGCGAGCAGCACTCCACAACCTAGATTCCAAAAAGTCTGGACTCTGTGTAAAACAAAAATAAAAACAGAATGCAGTCATCTGCAAACAAACTGTGTTTACTGACAACACTTTTACAAAGTGTTCCTGAGCCCATGAAGTGATATCCTTTATACAATCATGTGTTCACAAGGTGGTGAAACTCGCTCCATCCTCGCTTGTGAGCGACTGAGCCTTTCCAGGATGCCCCTTTCATACCCAATCATGATACTATCACCTGTTACCTGAACCTGTTTACCTGTGGAATGATCCAAACAGGTGTTTTTGGAGCGTGCCACATCTTTCCCAGTCTTTTGTTGCTCCTTTCCCAACTTGCTTGAAACGGGTTGCTGCATGAAATTGAGCATATATTTACAAAAATCAGTGAAGCTGTTGAGGTCAAGCATTGAACATATTGTATTTGTGTTGTTTTGGGGTCAGTACATGTCAAAAAGGATGAGCTAATTATCACATTCTGATTTATATATGTTTCACACAGCATTCCCTTCTCTGAAATCAGGGCTGAAAAATGGAAACAAATGTCTGTTTGCTCTCCATTTTAGTGATAAAAATAGTCACGGCCCTGAGAGGGTTAAGTGTGGTACTGAAACACGTGATGTGGTAATTTCATCCACTGCAAACATGTTTGGTTTAAACTTAATCAGACAGGTGACTGATAACTTTTGGGAATTTTCCACAGACTCTTCTACAGCGGTGCACATTTACTATGGTCGTCCACTCCCACATAAGAGAAAAAGTCGAATTAGACCAAATCTAGCAATGATTTCTGGCTCCTTAACAGACTAATGGGAATCCTGCTCTGGTTTTTGGTTGTAATTTTTCTTCTGCTCCTACAGCATCCAGCTCAATTTAGAAATTGTTTGCTCCTCAAAACATAAAACTTACTGCTACAAGATGATTTTACTGTCACTTTTTACCTTAAAACACATGACAGTAGTTAACACCGTGCAACCCCTCACACACTTCCCTAAGCTGATGTGAAACTTGCAGATTCTAAGAACGATTCGGCAAATCAGAGTTGTTAATGCGCGCACACACACATACACACACACAGCTACTGTATACAGGGTGATGACTGGAGTCTGTGTGATGGGGCAGAGAGCAGCTGTGGTCGGATCAACAAGCTTCCAGATGGAGGGAATAATGAAAACTGTGACGCATGTTTGCATGTGTGAGTAAGAATGAACGGTCTTTAGTCATCTAATGCCTTTTCTATTACCCCCATTCATTTAGGTGCGATACGTGTTAATACAGAAGAGCCTTTGGCAGCAGAAATAATAATTTAGTGTAGAAGCACAACTCCTCCCGTAGGAAACAGCATTAGCAGTGGTGGAGTGTCACCAAGCACATTTCCTCAAATACTTTGCTACTTAAGAACCACTTTGGAGAGTGTATTTACTTGCATGTTTCCATTTTCTGCTACTTTAGAGGAAAATATTGTTCCTAAATTACTTTACAAAGTTAGATTTTACATGCAAAATATATGACCACTTATAAAATATGATGCATTTTTATAGATCAAACTGCCCAACCCATAAAGCAGGTATTAATTAGCACCAGCTTCAACAGTAAAATGTTGTTTACGTGTTGATCTAATGATATATAATGATATAACTGATTTCTGATAGTAAGATTTTAAATGAAGGACTTTTCTTATAATGGAGTATTTTTATAATGCAGTACTTGGTAGTAGAATCTGAATACTTCTTCAGATTAGATGGTGGCAGGGGTAGAGTAGGATAGAAATCAAGCATAAACAGTAGCAGTAATACAGGTGACATAGGCTTCAAGTTAAAGCAGCAGATAAACATTACCAGCAGGTCAGGAAGTTCAAAGGTTAGATTTAGAGATTACTGATGGAATTGACATTCAGGGGATGGACAAAATAACAGGAACGCCTGTACAGCCAATACAACAGCCCTGCAAATTAAATACTCGCTTGTTAAAGCTGTCAGAAAATTGTATTTTCCACTTTCAAGAGAATGTTTGAGGTTTTAGTTTGAAATATATTGTTGCTTTGATTCGAGGCTATAATGTTTTTCTATTGTCAACTTTTTCCATCATGACTTTTTTAAGATAACGCTGATTTGTTGTGGGGTTATTTATCAATTATTTATTTGAATATAAAAGGTGGAAAAATCCAAATAACAGTCTTATAAGCTCCCAATCACATCACCATAACACGGCAAAATAAAAATACGATAATTATTGTTGTGCCAACACGCGATTATTATTGTTGTTGTTGTTGTTATTATTATTATTAGTAGTAGTAGTAGTAGTAGTAGTAGTAGTAGTAGTAGTAGTAGTAGTAGTAGCAGTAGGTGTCCCAGCAGGTTGGTGTTTACCTGCCAGACGCCTCTCTGTCTCGTCTTTATTTGCGTCCATCAGTCTCTGTCCTGCGGCCGGGCGGCACCTCAGGGCGCAGAGCTTATCAGCTTTCTGTTTACCTCTCAATTAATCCCCATTAGTAGGGAGAAGGCATTAGGCTGCTCCGCTGGACTTTAACGTTGTTTTGTCCCAAACAGCAGATCAGCTGGTTAACAGCTCAGACTGACAGATCTCAATCTGAGTCCAGAGTCCGACTGTCTGACACGGAGAGGAGCCGGAGCGACGCACTGATCACTGCAGATAACAATTATATTTATGAATGCTTATTTGTTCTATCAGCACTCCATCAATCAGCTTTAATTTAATTCATTTTTAAGGAACAAAATGTGCGTAAAGTCAGGGCGAAGTGGCTCAATGGTTTATAGAGTTGAGGGTCAGGAAATAAATCTTTAAAGCATTGCACCGTCATGAGCCATTTATCGTTTTGACGAACTACTGGACTTCTGTCAGTCATCAGAGCTGCTCCACTTTTTTTTTTTTTTTTCCCAGAAACCCCTCTGAATCAGGATAAACGAGGTCTGGGGGTTTCAGTGGGAGATGTTTTAGTAAATGTGGCTCCTGCTGTTTGTTCTTTGTCTTGGCTGCTGCCTCACATTAGGACATGAGTGTGGGTGTAATTATACAAAACTGGGCTTGGGAAACAACTGTTCTCAGGCTGGAGGAACAATTACGCGCAGAGAAAAACAGCAATTGATGCTTTCTCTCCCTGACTTTCACACATCATCTATGACCATTTATGTTCGTAAGAATTATTCCAGCAAATACTGTAGAATTTTGTTCAATAAACCAGAGAAGTTAAACTCACGAGTGTGTTTTGAAATCGACCCCTTGATGTATTCTTTTAGCCCTCACTGTGCGCAATGGCTAATTAACAGCGCTAATTAGGCTTAAATAAAGAAGAATTAGAACCTAAAAAACTCCCATTTTTAGCCAAATTAGGTCTTCAGCTCTAGTTTGACCCATTTTGTATCTGTCTATTATTTGCTGAATAATCTATTAATAGTTTAGGTTCTAAAGTTAATGAAAATAAAGAAAAATACTCATCATAACTTCCATGAAGCCAAAGCGATGTCTTCAAATGACTTATTTTGCCATGCCAACAGTCCAAAATCCACACAATATTGAATTTAAAATGATCTAAAACGAAGAAAAGCAACCAAATCTCTCCTTTGAGGAGCTGGAATCGAATAAAGTTTGATGTTTTCCCTTGATACATGACGTTTTTTTTTTGGCCGTTAATTTCCTGAAAGACTCACCAATTAATCGACTAATTATTTCAGAACTAAAAATTAGTCTTAAAACTAATTTTCAGTTGTTTGAGATTATTTCTCGTATTGAATCAACTGGTCATTCCAGTGAGATCATTTACCTCACTGAATCCATAACCCGAGCAGAATTCTGCTATAATATCTCTGTCACAGGTTTTCTGTCTTCTGCGGTGCGTAATAATATACTCGATTTTTTGTGATATTTGCTGGTTGTCCTGCTGGATATTTATTATCGGGTCACTGCAGTTCTTTTCCCGTCCCGGATTTTTGTTACCTGTGAGAATAACGTCGGTCTGAGCTGAAATAACGCCCTTACACAGAAATAATAGCCTACAGGACACAACCCTCCTCCTCGTCGGGCTCCCCCTTAAAATTCTCCCGTCCATTTTCCTCATTGGGATAAATGGTGAAACTTGTAGCAATAATACCCCCTTCTTTCACACAAACGCTTCCCCGCTGCCATCACCTCCAGCCCGGCTGCCCCCGAAGCCTCACGGCTGGGGATCTCGGAGAGCCTTTCTCCGCGAACAAAAAAAGCCTCCTGAAGGGGAACAAAAGTGACCACATTTTTCCTCCATGTCCCCTTCTCTGCGCAGAATAACCCGCTGCCTGTCCCTCAAATTGGAATATTAGGACGTCAATCTCACGGCCCCTGTGCGCTTTTGTCTTTACTGAGTGCCCGGCTCTGCCTACCACACACCTTTTGTCCGACAATCCAATAAGAGCCATTATTCCCGCTCCTTCGCACGGCTGCAGCTCGCTCTTCGGAGGTATTTTAGGTGCTTAATCGCGTCCTTTAAAGGACCTCAAATGGAGAACAACTTCCTCCTTTCACGTCGCCTGGCACCGGGACAAAGAGTTCCTGTGGCCTGGCCTCTCCTCCAGCAGCTCTCCCCTTAATATGTTTATGAGCAAAATTTGCCTCCGTGCGTTTAATTCATTTATGGGCACAGTGACCCTGCATGAGAGCAATAGAATATGGATTGTCATTATCCTTTCTTTTCATTATTCAGGGGGGATTTACAGTTGCAGTTCTGTGACGGTAATGAATTTCACCCTGGAAATAGCAGTATTTAAATCTCACTTTTCCGCACACAAAAGGTAATCAAATCCTTTGTGCCCGGACACAGAATCAAACGCACCTTTCATCATTTCTCTGATTTATTTGAATAGATGTGAAATAAACTAAAACAATTCTCTGTTGAACAAAAAAAAAAAAACGATTTAAAGCAATTGAATCCCTCCATAGCCTAAAAATATACAACGTTAAAAACAAACATAAAAAACCGAATCATCTTTTTTAGTTCATTTGAGGAGAAAGGCGCAGACTTGTGCGTAATTTCCCCTCTGCTTCAGTCCTGCCGGTGCCAGACTAGAGCACCAACAATTATTGGACCACAAACTGAAATTTCACCCAAGCTGTGACTGTTCAGATGCCACTGTGCGACGTCCATCCTTTGCGCACACTAGTCTCGGCTATAATACATTTAAATCAGCCAGAATATGAGTGAAATGTCATCTCATCCGCAGGTGAATCCAAATTCACATCCTTTACATAAGCAATACTGTTTTCTGGGGCGTTTTGACCAAATTAACACACACTTCTAAAAGGTTGCGGCTTGACCAAAATGAAAGAGCTCCGTAAAAAAGAGACAGTTCTGTTCTGGTGAGGCTACCAGGCCCGGATCCCCTGTAGGGAGCCTTGGCAAGATGTGACCCCTGTCCCTTGATGCGTTTGGACCTGTGGGGAGCCGCCGAGGCCGCTCACGTTTCCCAAGTTCATGTTCATGAAGGCGTTGGAGGAGCTGGAGGGAGGCAGGGCAGGGATGCTGGTGTACGTGCAGCTGTAGTTGGTGTTGTAAGCGGGGCTGTTGTATGTATATGCTTGGTATCCGTTATAACTGTACGGGTTGGATCCGTACGGAGCAGCAGCGGCGTAGCTCTGCGCACCGCCCAGGCACGGCTTCCCATCTCTGACCAGGACCGGCACGGCGACGCGCCGGGGCGGAGGAGGGTGGTGCTGTCCCGCCGCCTCCAGAGACTTGTCCTGCCGCTGCCGTTTGCATTTGTAGCGGCGGTTTTGGAACCAGATCTTCACCTGGTTAGAGGTGAGCTTGAGGGTGGTCGCCAGGTGCTCCCGCTCCGGGGCGGACAGGTAGCGCTGCTGCTTGAAGCGCCGCTCCAGCTCGAAGACCTGCGCCTGGGAGAAGAGCACCCTGGGTCTCCGCCTGCTCCTCTGCTTCTGCACCGGCCGCTCCGAGTCGCCCTGTCCGCCTTCCGCCGCCTCCTCCCGGGACACCAAACCACAGCTCTCTGGGAAGGTTAGAAAGCGACATATGAAGCGTTAATATGTCTGCACTCGAATCATAAAGAGATATTTCCATGCGTAAAAATACAATGCGTACTCTTTACAACCAATACAGGCAGGTTTTTGGTAGGTTTTGAGCAGAAGTCAGAGCACTTTGAAAAACCAGTAAATATCTGGCAACTCCAAAAACCAGTCTCTGCAGGCACAACACTCAACCATGGGACATTTCCTTTGCTTCCCTTTAAATTTCCCATGAATTTGCAAAGGTTGAATGAACAACAGAAAGGCGATGAAATTATTAGAACATGTGAAAATAAAATACAAACCACAGAGGAGCCTAACGTACAAAGCATAAACCGTGAAAAATAGCACATGTTCTCTATTGTCTACAATACAAACTTGGCCAAATAGGCGAATGGCTAAAATATTTGTAACTTTCTGAAATTACGAAGTCATAAGCAGCTGAAAACCTCATTCTTTTAACGTTTTAATGAATAATTATGTGGCCCATGTGAGGAGGACTGGTCTGACTGTGACTGTTTATTAGCGCTACTTCGCGGTGTCATTTCTTTTACAAGCCTCTTTAAACTAATTGTCGGTTTATGGTCCACACATCATAACAGACTCCGCATAACAGGCGCGCAGCTGAACCACTAGAAAGTGTTTGACATTTCCAGACTTTACTGGATTCGTCTCAGGCCCCTGGCCGCGGTGACGCTGACTCCCACCATTTGATAGCTCTTTATTGGGATAATGTCTGGTGTCTGAGGTGGAACAGCCCAGAATAGGCCTCTGAGGACAGATACTGTCCTATCCAACCTATTTACACTTTATTCAAAAGGATTTGTTTTTTCACTTTTGCACAACTTTTGAGCTATAAAGGAGTTTCATCTTTAAGATCACCCGAGTGATCAAGTCGTGAAAAATCCTGGAATAATTAGCCACAAAAAGATTCAGGATTATTTAGCAAATGACATAAAACACACTGTCCAATTGTCTCGCGTTGCGTTTGACCCTTAAATAGAGAAATGGCCGATTATATCGCTATTACGTTATTACAAATGGTTAGATTTGTGTGTCTAATTTACAAAAATAAACTACATCATGCGTAACGGAGGCAGCATTTCTGGAATGTGACAGCAGTTTGGTTAAGGTTACAGGTCAAGTTGTCGTTCTGGCTAAACATGCAAATTGTAAAATGGAAAATTGAACATTTAAAACAGCTGCTTCTTTTTATCATTTACGATGTAGCACTTCGGCAGTTTCTCTGTAAAACGTTATAATTGATATTACTGTTAAAACTATTGTTTGACGTGTCCATTGTTGCCTTTTGTCTGGCCTGTGCTTCAACTCACTGCTCTCCTGCTCGTCCAGCTCGGCGGCTTCCAGCTTGGCTCCCTGCAGGCCGGGATGGACATACATGTCCGGGGATAGGCTGGTCTCCCCACGGTCTTCCTCCCGCACCGCCAGCGCGCTGAGGTAGGCCAGGTTGTCTTCTCCGTCTGAGAAGGAAGGGCTGTCCCGGGCCCCGGCCAGCATGCAGGACGGCGGGGTCTGGAAATGCTGCTGCTGCTGGGGAGGAGACCCCGTCAACTGCTGCTGAGTGTGGGACCGGTGCTGGAGCTCCAGGGACCCGGACTGCTGCTGCTGCTGCTGCTGCTCCAGCTTGAGGATATCCTTGACAGAAAACGGCGTGGAGGTGAGTGGGCTCTGCAGCATCATGTCATCCAGCTCCTGCTCTGCAGCACCGAGGAAATGAAGCCCGCCGAGTAACATGCACACCCCTTCTTCCTTTCCACCCTTTTCTAACAAATAATTGAGCCTAATAGCCCCTTCTTTGGTAATTGGAGGTGCGTTAAGCCTCTGGACTCCCTCATCGCCATAAATCGCACGAAAACACGGGTATTAGTCCCGGTTTTGTCCATGCAGGTCTCCTCTCTGACAGATATAATGTCGGGCTTTGTAAGTGGAGTTTGGACCGGGGCGAAGGAGCGCCACTGCCTCCTCTGATGTCAGGGGGAGGGGTGTGTGAAATGGAAAGTCCGTGTGGGCTTGAAGGGAAGCATTTGGGAGACAGAGAGAGAGGGAGAGAGAGAGTCAGGAGAGGGAAGGTGGGGCTTAAGTGACGTATGGTCACGTACTGGTTTTGTTTTTGGACTTGTGTGAATATGGTGGACTGAGAATTTCACTGGCACCCTGCTCCTCCACTGACTTCTGTCTTTATCCTTCTGTACCCGCCAAATTCGTCCCCAACATTCGTTTTACGCGCATGTTTTGTAACAGGAAGCAGGTTAAAAGCACTGTTCTGTGACAGAAAATATGTGGCCCCTACCTCTGCTTTGCTTTGTTAAAATCATAGGCATGTTATTTGCATTTTTCATCATTCCACACTCGGTAAGTACATTTGAGCGATTCCGTTGGTTCGTGCGTAAATCTGTGCGCTCTTTGGAGAAGCGCAATGCCACTGAAAGAACGGTGGCACGTCAAGGTCAACTGTCAGATCATGGGGTGAAAGAGTCAGGGGGAAGCTCTTTGCCTTGTATTTTAACTTCACCCAGTGATTGAGTGATATACCAAAAGCGGAGGTTTCCTCCACCTCATGCTGAGTATCAGTATATGCAGAAAGCTGCGTTTGATTTTGGCTTGGGTTTGCAGTTTACACAGAAGAGGTGAGGTGACTTTGCCACCAAAACCTGCAGTGAAAGCTGACTCACTCTGCCTTGGCTTCCACTTGAAAGGTTTAAGTAACATTTTTGGCCTTATTTGCTCGAAATGATCTAAAAAGAATATTTTTCCAGGTTTTGTTCCCATACGGGGCCCCATAACCAAACACATCTAAAAGATCCACTTTCAGCAAAACATCAGTTTGTTGAGTTAACTCTTGTTGGAGGCCGCTCCCATCGGACATGATACAAAACTGTGGTTTGTTGAAACTCTTCATTTTAGAGGAGATGCCAAAGTTTCCAAACACACCAAAACTTTCACACTGTAAAACGGGGAAACGTATGAAATCGCGTATTTCCATAACAGCGGAGCCATTAACATTTCTGCTTGAGCTTGAATGTTTCATTCTTCACTCGGCATGTGATAAAGCTCCAGAGAAGCACCAGCAAACAGTCAAATAAGGAACCCGCTGCAGATCTGTAACTTTATTTAAACTGTTAATGCTGCACATTTACCCTCCAGTACCGTCCCTGCAGGTCAGTCTGCTGCTCTCCGTGTCTCCGTCCTCTTTATCGCGGGTGTTGTATTAATAACCGCCCTGGGCCGATAAGCAGGGCCCCCCGGGGCAATTAAGATTCCTCCAGGAAAACTAACTGACGTTTTTAGTCCTGCCTAATCTGCTCCTATCAGCTCCCCTTTCCGTTTTCCAGTGGGACCCCTCGCCTCTGACACCCCGCTCCTTCCGCTCCTCCTGCGTGTTTCTCTGGAAACCAACAGCCTGTCATATTGTCAAACAAGTAAAATCTCAGAAAATATGTTTAAAACATAATGAAAATAATTTGAATCCAACGTGTTTATTTTATGTCCTGAAAAACTACTTCTGGTTAAAAGCTCCGTTTTAATGGGCCACTTTAATTTTAGAGGTACGTCCTTTTAATGTATTCAGCATTACAGCTATGATAAATCTAATAATAATAGTAATTCTAATTCTAATTCTAATTCTAATTCTAATTCTAATTCTAATCCTAATTCTAATTCTAGTACTCTAGTACTAGTACTAATAGTACAAATATTTTTAACAATAACGTATTATTATTATTATTATTATTATTATTATTATTCCATTTCACATAAACCAAACTCAGTAAAAAAAAAAAAATTGTAATATTTATAATTTTCACAACATCTTTAGAAATTTCTAAAATGAAATGCTGAATCACACTTCTTGCCTCTCTTGTCTTAAAGTCTTCCTCATGCTTCCGTACAGATGTGCAACTCTGGTGGAGATTATTAAAACAACTTTTATGTTTTGGTTTATTTACTGTAACAACAGACTATAAAATCCTCTTCATGTCATTAAACCCTGCAAATTCCAAGAAATATGAGGGGACGTGACCTTTGTGTCCTCAGCTACAGCCATGAAGCCTCTCACTGTGTTTAAGGATTTCCAGCATTTAGCTTTGGTTGCAGCCACAGTGTTGTTTGATGCTGATTGAGGTTCCTCAGAAACTCCCCTCTTCACATCAAAATGGCAGTCTTATTGAATTCTGAGGCTATGATGTATGAACAGCTGATCCTGCTTAAAAAGCTGCAGAGTTTAGCACTAAAAGATTCTTTCATCTGGTGTGTGTGCAGCCAGTGTGTTTGAGGGAACAGTATCATGGGCCTGAACTGAAGCTTTTCTGAAAGCGTAAAGTGTTTTTGTTTGGCAGAAGGAATTGGCAATCATCAGTTGATGGTCATTATGTGGACTTTAAACTAAACTCCAGGGAAGTTTAGCAACATTTTCAGGGAGACACATATGACTAAAGTATAAGAACGTACCAGGTGCAGTGCATGGGACTGCATTGGGTTTAAAGGCCATTATGGACACTAATGATTTTATCAAGTGCTGTCATCTTCAGTATCTTTATATTTGACATTTTTCTTCAAAGAATTTCTGCCAGAGAGTTTTGCTTTTTTCAGCTTCACAAAGCTTCTAAAACAGAATTCAGCATGAATGAAAATTAAAACTTTCAATTAAAACAGCACTGATGTAATTCTTCCGCATCATAAAAGTGCATCATAAGATTCAATCATTCAACCCTGCTCCCATTAGCTTCACGCTTTTTACAACATTACAGCTGCCGGATACAGTGACGCTACTGATGTGAAAGCTTTCTGCAGGCTTGTCAACCACAACCAGCCTAGACTTGGCTCAGCGATGCTTTAGGCAAAATAAAGGGAAAATATAAACTCTATTTGAGTTCCTCTGTTGTCCTTTGTCTATTTTAATGACTTTAATGTTTACAATACTGTAATAGTGCTCATTCTAGCCACTGAATCCTCCAACTTTGCGAGTTGGGGTGGGATTTTAGGGAATTATGTTGAAAAAAGTTTTGATCTTGCTGTCAGAACATATTTGAACAAATAGCAAATCAAGGATTCGATGGTATTGTAACAAATTTTGACATGGTGAGAAAAAAGAAGACTTTTGGATGACACACAAAGAATCACCACCATGTCCATTTTTTAATGATACTTTTATGTGGGAGCTTTCTGAAAAGTGCCGCTATGATGAACAGGCCTTGTTTAGGCATTAACGGTTTTCTCTGTGGTATCATAATATCAGAGCTCTGGTTGAATCCACTGCTGGTGTGTTTGTCTTCTTACTGTAAAGTTAAATGTATCTCCAGACTAAAAACTAAACCTGGATCCTGCTCGGGGCCTCTCAGAGACCTGGGTTGGGTCTCCCCTCTGCCGTCTTCCTGTGCTTAACCCAGCAGGTAGTAAATATCCTGATGTGCAGCTCTGGAAGCTGGAAACAGACAGATATATGTGTGGGTGTCCCTGTAGACTCCCCGGCGACTCTCTCCAATTCACGCTATATCATCATCAGCGCGTCCTCGTAAAAAAGTGCTAAACAAGGCAGGATAGTGTTTAGACTGGCACATGGCCGCCTCCATTTACTTTAAATAAGCTTTAAATCCAATGACGCCAGGTTGAGCGTTGTGTTTTCTGTGTGTCAGATGGGCCAACGCTCTACAGCAGCTATTGGAAAGAAATTAAAACTGTTTTTGTTAAAGTTAAGTGACGGGACGTTTGCTTTTGGTTGGATAGTTATTGTAGGATGAAGCTTCCAAACTGGGGTTCAGGGATCTCCAGGAGTCCTTGAAAGGCTTCCAGGATCTATTTCCAAAGGTTTCCAGGAGGATGAACACCTGATCTTGTTTGAAATTCATACCTCAAGAGGAAACTGTGTGGACTCAAAAACTGACACATGTAACCTTGACTGAGCTGGATGAAAATGCAGTTTTGTGATAATGTCACATGTCGCCATATCACACAGTCCACTCTGTAAAGGAGCTCATGATAAACACTTCACAAAGGTGCCCTTCATATTTGCTTTGATATGACAACTTTTAAGAGCCCCCAAATAAACTGAAACCCGTTAATGTGTCACCTGGAGCCAGTTTTAACAAGTGCTCCAAATTACACAACAAAACACATCATTTGTCCCGGCAGTTAAAAAGGTTCTGTCAGCAGGACGATGTCATTTGTGGGTGATTTCTGAAACTTTTACAAATCCCTTTTGAAAAATAAGATCTGTTTTATGATTACTGGCGTGACAATATGGTTAAGGTTTGGTTAGGTTCAGAGTTAAAACCGACTGAACTGATGGTTTCTTTAAGGTTAGGTCCCTGGGGGATCTCCCTTGTTAGCAAAATGATCCCCTAGTGGCAGACAGTACAGGGGCAGTGGGGCTGTTTAGTTGAAGATGTTAGGACTCATTGATCCTTTATCTGACTGAGGTTTGTGCAGGTTTGAATCTATGGCCTCTCGTCTATCTGTGCTGTGTATTGATAAACCCATGGAGTTGTCCGTGGTGCTGAAGGAGACGGATTTGTAACAGATCTTATGTCTCTCGTTCGTCTCCTTCTGTCGGTCTTGGATCTATAATATTCTCTAAACTTTATCCTATAAACACTCCATTCTATACTATATCATGGCCTTTATACTCCATAGAGTAGCGTCACCATCGTGATCAAAGTGACAAGTAGCAGAGAGCGGTCACAGAAGGGCGGGAGGAGAGACGCACTGCTGCCTGTAATATTCCTCTAATATTTCTATGATTGCTCAGCAGCGTCTGTGCTGCTAAAAATATGCCTCCAGACCAAACAACATCTGTAACAAAATATTTAAGGTGGCACACGAGACAGACAGATACAGGGACGGATATTAGGTTGAGTCAGGGTTTTGGTCATCCCTGCATTTTAAAAATGAACAAATCACAGACGTAACCATTTAGGTACAGCTACGGAGCGACTGACGTCAACACTGGCTGTTTGTTTGAAACAGGAATAAAACGTCACACTGTTTCCTGCTTTGCTCCGAATGGACTAGAGTCAGTATTACTGTGGTCACACCGAAATCTTCATCACTGACATATAAACATTTTTAGCTACAAAGACATAAAGAAAGAAATGGAACTTGACACATTTTGTTTCATAAAATGTTTCCAGTAATCCATCATATATTTGCATTTTTTTAATTAAAGGAAGATACTTTTATCACCCATTTATGCTTTTCCAGCAGAAACAGTGTAATGATACATTTGCATCCACCATCATGTTATTCAAGAGATAAAATATGAGCTTATACAAAGAAGACAAGCTGTATTTTATAAGGCCAAAGAAGGAAAAAAGGAAAATTGAAACCATTAAAAGCCGCTTCCTCTCCCTGCATCTCTTTATTTTGATGCATCAAACATTAACATAACGGCTTTTAAACTTTTCTGAGTGGCTTCAGCTTTTTTCTTTTTTCCTGATCTCCAACTTCCAACCTTCAAAGAGGAACTTTCCAGACACACCAGCAGAATTCCTCCTCCTTGCACAGGATATTAAGATTTTTGTGTTTTGATTTTTTCGCTCACTGATTTTGTAATCGTATGCTCGAACCCTGCAGCTTTACAGACCTCTTTGGCCTCTTTTAGATCATTGTTTTGGTTTTACAGCACATTGGATACTATCTCACCTCCCATCAGCATAGTTTCCATTAGCAGGAGGCATCTGTCTTTAGCATGGAATACCAGAGCTAAAAGGAGAGTGTATATTGTGTGTGTGAACCTCAGGGATCATGACTAGGACCTCTGTATTTTCAGTTTTTGGTCCACCAGACCTTCATCAGAGCATACATCTGTATTTATGATATGTCTTTGATGCCTTGATGAAAGTTGAATTGACCAAAACCTCAAGATAAAGTAAAATGCTGCATCAATCCAAGTGTACTTCTGGCACCTTAGCAAAGATTTAGCCAGCTGGAGCGGTGGTGATCCTACATCATGTGTGGCATCATGTATGAAGCCATGCAAGAAAGCAGGCAGGCGGCTGTGATTGTGGCTGCTCAGTTTGTACAACCTGATCGCTGCTGACAGAGCTGCAAGGAAGAGCTTCTGTTTGGACCTTTACCTTTTAGATAATGTGAGTGAAAATTTGAGTGGTTAAATAACTTTAATACTTTATTATAGCTCAGCCTTTTAAAACCATTTCCTTAAAAGAAAAACTGAAAATAACTAAATTGACTTTTTGGTCTTTTTTTTAATTCAGAAAATCCTCATGTTGCATGAGAGGCTTTCATTTGTTAATGCCAATAAAAGTATTTATATTATTCATAGGATGCTCATGGGGGGACGAGTTTAATAAAAATCACTCATATGATCAGCAGAAATTTCCATCCATCCATTATCTATACCGCCTATCCCTTTCGGGGTTGCGGGGGGCTGGAGCCTATCCCAGCTTCAATGGGCGAGAGGCGGGGTACACCCTGAACCGGTCGCCAGCCGATTGCAGGGCCACATGTAAGGACAAACAAACATTCACACTCACACTCACACCTACGGACAATTTAGAGTCATCAATTAACCTAATGAGCATGTTTTTGGTCTGTGGGAGGAAGCCGGAGTACCCGGAGAGAACCCACGCATGCACGGGAAGAACATGCAAACTTCACACAGAAAGGCCCCGCCTGACCCGGGGATCGAACCGGCAACCTTCTTGCTGTGAGGCACCCGCACTACCTGCTGCGCCACCGTGCAGCCCCAGCAGAAATTTGTAAAATAAAATAAATAAACAAATAAAATAAACTGTATTCAGTTTGAAACTGATCACAAACATCAGTTTGCTTTTGTTTTTCATATGCTGGACTAATAATAATTCAATACTTCTTCAACACAATGAGTGAATGAGAGCCCGCGCGCGCGCGTGTGTGTATTCTGATGCAATTTTGTCTGGAGGCTATAACTTTCCTGTACTTTCGATTATTATTGGATTTTGGCGAACAGGGCGCGGGTTAGAGTGGGTGGACTGATGGTATTTCTGCCTCTCTCTTTCTGTGTGTGTGTGTGTGTGTGTGTGTGTGTGTGTGTGTGTGTGTGTGTGTGTGTGTGTGTGTTATGAACGGAGGTAACAATAGGAAATGCTACACCTCTTGTCTGCTGTCATTTGCGGCCCAGCGGAGGCGCCAGGCGGCTCTGGATGGTTGGATGGACAGAGAGGAGAGATAATCTTAGCCAACCGCCTCAAAACGTGTGTGTGTGTGTGTGTGTGTGTGTGTGTGTGTGTGTGTGTGTGTGTGTGTGTGTGTGTGTGTGTGTGTGTGTGTGTGTGTGCGTGTGTGCCCGCGCGTGTTTTCAGAAGATGTGATGTCTGAATGAGTGTCCGCGAGCAACAGACACACTCAAACTTCAGTGGGATGTTAAACGTTAAAGAGAAAGAACACACACACTTATAATATATATATATGTTAAGCATATACTCAGGCCTTCATGTTGAAACTGTGTTGGTGTGTTTGTGCCTCGGCTCCAAATAATAAGAAGAACATAACAACACATTTTATTAGAAATCTTCTGCGGGTCGATTTAAATATATGTAACTCAAACGGACATCACAACATTTAGAGTGAAAGACATAAATTAAACCAAAGAGGATCCGGTGCAGAATCTGTATTACTGAATACAGTTATATGAATAGAACAGATGAGATGAATAACATTGAAAAACATTTACTTTGTCGCCTGAAAACTTTCGTAAACGTGAAGCAATTCAAATGAAAAGATTTAAGTAAAACAAGACATTTTAAAGCGAATATTCAGAGTCTGTTCTCCTTTTTTCTGTGACGAGGAAACGCGTTTTGATAATAAATACATTTGTATACGTACAATTTATCTTCCAGGCGAATTACACCGATTTTCTTAAACTGCAATGTGCAAAAAACCTAATTCTGTTTTATAATTTGAGATTTTTTGACGTAAATAAACCTGAGTTTAGTTCTTAGAAAATATTCACATTTTTCATACTTTTTAGTCAGACATGATGAGTTTTTACCTGAAAAATCACACAAATACATCTTTAATCGATTTTTTTCTCCATCGCGCGGTTGTTAAAGTGTTATGATCGAATTGTGTCTTCAAACATATGTTCATGGTTTTGTCTCGACATGAAAACTCCACAATATTTCACATAACACGGACTGTTATTATGAACGTCCCCCTCAACGTGTAATATTTCATTTATTCAAGCTGCGCTCTGACGGAAACACCGTGAGAAACAAAACGCACTCTTTTAGAGGGTCTTTATTTGTTTAGAGACGCGCCAAAACAAACTCATTAGAATTATTAATATTTTTGTACGAAGTGAAATAAACGTTAACACGCAAAACGAAAGAAGAAGACATTAAATCTGTCAGATTTGAGTCGATTCTCCGCTGTTCGTCTTCGCTCCGATAGCCGCGCGCAAAGGTTCGCGCGTCTCGGTGCCTGCGCCTTAAAGGCTAATCGTGCACAGGCGCCATCACGCGTGCGTGCGTGTGTTTAGACAGCAGAGGCCTGCAGCCAGTAATAGCTCCATTAAGCAGAGTGGGAAGACGCTATCTCAGTGATCCGTAACATCTATGTCCGCCCAGCAGGACACAACCGGCGGCCACACACCTCTCCAGAAAACACGGCTCAGTTTCAGAACGCCGCGTGGATTTATCCGGTTACTATGGAAACAGAACTAATTAGTAAATTATCTTTCACCTTTCTGTCCACATTAATGTGTAAAAATCACTTTTTTTTTTTTTTTTTTTTTTTTTTTTTAGGAAAAAGCGCACGATTTTCAGCAGACGCGCAATAAAGACAAGTTCCGCATCAGATTGTGACTCTGAATGTCAGGCCTCCTCTCGGCTGCTGTATTTGGCCTCATTCAGAGCTCGGAGTCGTTAAAGGTTGAGGGACAGGCCTCTATATCTCTCACACACAAGCCCAAATACACCACATGACGCAACCGGCTCTGTTTATGAACCCGCCCGGCCTGCTGTATAAATTGTGGCGTTGAATGGTTTACCTAATGGGACTTCTGTTTCTCGTTTTCTGTCACCCGGCACGCCAGACTCCGCTGACAAACGACCGACTTTTACCGGCAGAGGAATTCCTGATTTATGTGGGAAATGAAACGAGAGCGAAACGTTTTTTTCCTTCTTCACCATGCAAATAAAGTAAATGATCTCCACCCCGCAACCATTAAGACCGGGAGATCTGTATATAAACGCAGCAGAGCAGAGGAGGCGATGTCTTCCAGAGTGATGGATGTGTGTTTTGTTATTTTGTTTCTCATATTGTAGCGCGATGAAGGAGGAATAAACTTGAGCTGGATGCAGGGAGGGAGACCCGCCGCCCAGTATATCGACTCCTAAAGCCTCCACTTCCATTGTTATTAGTGCAGAGGAAACAAGTCGTTACAGCCACGGCGCTCTGATTTATGACCGTGTTGTTTCTCAACTTAAGTAGAAATTTCCAGAGAGGCTTGTTGGTCTAATTTGATGAGAAAACCATGCAGAGGCGGAGACGCGTCTCCAGAAATGAAAGAATAAATGAGCTTTTAAGGCTCTTTAGTCTTATCACACCGCTGGGATTAATTTTCTCAAAGCTTTCGAGGAATAGAGCGTTTTTATGATGAATAATTTCCCCAGATAAACTCGGGCCATGTGATGATGTGACTCCCGGCTCCTCGGAGAAGAAGTCTGTGTGTCTGTGTATAAACTGCGGGGCATTAGTGCCTCCAGGGTGGAGACAGACCACTCCATCACGGCGCAGACAGTCCGGACTCCCCTCCTGCACCATTAGAGCCCCTTCGCCCCTTTTTCCTCTCACCGAGAGTCTCCTTTATCAGCTCTCTATCTCCTAAACAGCGTCCAGCCTGGCTGCTTTACAACCTGCCGCGGGATTCAACCATCAATCACTGCGGGCTAAGCTCTGCCAGTGCCGGACCGAGTCTGCCTCTCTCTGTCCGGGTGTCGGGATGCTTCTCTGGAGCGTCTCACAACGGACACCAAGACCCGACAGACTGCAGCCAACTGCGGATTTTGTTCATATAAAAAAAAAAAAAAATCTGTATTTGCATACATTTCCGTGGTATGAAATAGAAGTAGCACATGCAGAAAAGTCTCAAATTTCAGCCAATTTTCGAAACTATAAATAAGGAAAATACGGCGAAAAGGTGTTTCCTGTCTTTAGAAAACGAAAGTGGAAATGGGAAACGCTTAGCTTTGCTGAATCCCCAAACTGACCTCATTAAGGGACTCATAACATTTTTGATCCACAAAAAAATGATTTAATTTCAACTGAAACTCTTGAATTGAATGTCAATGGTTTTCACATATGCTTTGGCTACAGATGCACGTTTGCATCCGCCATCGTATTATTCAAGAGATGAAATATGAGCTCATCCCAAGAAGACGGAGTGCATTTTTTAAGGCCAAAAGAAATAAATGAAGACATTGAAAGCCACTCTCTCTCGCTGCGTCTCTTAAAAGCTAAACAGGCTCTTGAGGCGCATTTGTGCTTTCTTTATCTTTGATGCATTGTCCATCAGAATAAATGCTTTAAAACTTTTCTCAGTGGCTTCAGCTTTTGTGTTTCTTCTCTGGACTCCGGTGGTCCATCCCCAAAGAGCAACTTTCAAGACCTTTAAAGAGGAACAGAATTCCTCCTCCCTGCACAGGCTATTCATATTTTTGTGTTTTATATATTTTCCGTCCAAAACCATCCTCCGAGAGGAAGAAGCCCGCAGGCGCTCCAGCCCCCTGCTCTGCTGTCCTGCAGGAGCTCACTTGTTCAGAAAATGCAGAGAAAGTTCCCACTCACACGACCTCTGTCAGCCCTGATGAATGAACTCCGAATGAGAGCAGAAAGTTTCCCTGAAACCTTTTAACCATCACAGGCTGCGCAGAAGCAGGTTACCACTGAAACCACTGCGCACAAAAGCGCTAAAAGCGCAGTTAATTCATTTTCTCAACTGTTCTTGTGAAGTTATAAAGTTTCTTTAAGGTCTGAATTTTTTATCATCAACGTCGGACACAACTCCAAAATGTTTTGTGAATACTGACAGTAAAAGTATCAGTGTGTCTCTCCGTGATGAGTTCAATTACTAACGGTCTGCGCGCTTTGTTTGCTTTTACGCACAGGTTTGGAAGTCGACTGATGCACGTACACGTCATATCATGCGCGTCCTCGTTGACCTGCCAGTTACCCCGCCTATGCTGGAGGACGGGGAGCCGCGTTGCATGCGGCGTGCCGCTGCAGGTCCCCGAGCGGCTCTCCGTGTTTAGGCGGAGGAAGGGCCTGTTTCCTGGATCAGGCTAAACATGGGCCTCCGGAGCGCCGCGCTCAGGCGGGACCGGCCCGCTTCTGGCCGGACGGACAACGGCAATACATCACTCCGTCCATCGGAGTCCCCGGGGCCGGGCGGACAGAGGCTCGCAGCTGGGAAGGCTCCGGATTAGAAGGGGGGTCAAGGGCCCCCTGCACCGCCGCTGCTCGGGAGTTTGTCATCCTTACGCCCCCGGGATGACAGCGGGGTGGCGGGGGGCGTAAGGATGTTTATTGCTGCTTCTCAGGGAAGCTTCCTGCCATTAACTTTCACTTTCACTTCCAGAGCAAAGACATTTAGCAAAGTCTTAATTACTCCAAAACCTGAGTTAAAGTCCCTCTGTGGATAAAACTGAGGCGTGAAGGGCGTCAAAAAGAGGTGGAAGCTCACTGACAGAGCACTGATTCCTACGCACGTTGATGTTTTACTGTAACATGATTTATCTCAAAACACAGACAAATGGCGGCATTAACAGGCTATACACACTCATTCACGGATATCATACAAAATGCTACTTTACAGGATATAAAACCAACGTGTGATTCACGTTCTGTGTATTGTCTTCACGCGGAACCATTGTGCTGTCAAACGTAGTTAAATCACGGACTCGTTTTAAGGCGTGTTTAGGAACAAAATAAACACAGTTATAAAAGTAAATATCAGATACAGGCAGGTGCTCATTAGCGATCAGGTGCAGAAAACAAACAGGCCTGTGACGTCTCTTCTGTTGACCGAGGTCTTTGAATAATTTATACTAATAACACCAGAAGTTTTGGCTTTGGCCTCCTGTTCTGTCCTGCTCCAGCTATCCATCCATCTGCTCATATAAGGGTCTGAATAAGAACTGAAATAACCTAAAATGTAGTAGAGCCTTTAACAATATGAGACTGTTTCCTGAGTAGAAAATCCATCCAGTGGAAACGGTTTACTGGGACAGTTTTAAATCAGCAGCCCCAAACAGAAGGCCACTCCATAAGTGAGAAAAGGTTTTCTATATTTGTTTACATTTGTCAAAATGGCCCAATGCATTCAAATTATTTAGACAGGAAGGGGGAAGTTTCCAGCTGATTAGAAATCATCTCAGGTGTGGACAGGAAGTGGATCAGCAGGTGGATCTGAACGTCTCCACTCTGCATCACCTCGCTGTCTTTTAGTTCCTGAAGCTGTTTGAGAGGTGTGTGTTTGTACATACCTGCAAAATGTGTGTCTGTGCTGTGTGTGTGGATGCTTACCTGTATGCATGACACCTTGGGCTTTGTGGTGTACAGTACAATATGAACCAGTGTGCGTGTGTGTGTGTGTGTGTGTGTGTGTGTGTGTGTGTGTGTGTGTGTGTGTGTGTGTGTGTGTGTGTGTGTGTGTGTGTGTGTGTGTGTGTGTGTGTCAGGTGTTGGGGGGTCGAGTTTCCTCTGAACTGAACTTGATGCTGGAACTCAGTCCAGTGAATCAGCTAATGAGCCTGTCGGACATGTAATTAGCCTGAGAGACGTGTAATGATGCTGGCAGCCCTCCATCTGACACTTCATTGATATGTGTGTCTCTGCGTGTGTGTGTGTGTAAGGGCCATTGTGAGTGTTTAACACTACAGGGACACACATGTAAGACACCTTTCACACTCCTGTTCGTCCTATGTTTTGCTTCCTCACCCAGTTTTTCATAATGGAGTTCAGCTCCCACATTTCCTCTTAAAAATCCATTTTCGTGAAGAAGATTTATGCAGCAACTCACGTCTTCTTAGTTCTCCTGTGAACAAGCTGTCTGATATTCATGCATCTGAAATTAAGTGAGTGAAAACAGGCCTTTCAGATAAAAGAGAAGCTGCTGCAGAGGTCAAAATGTTCATTTCAGCTTCTGTTGTGCACAAATGATCACAAGTAAAAGTATCTGAAATACATCTTTTTATGTTTTACAAGTAATGTTTGCACTTTGAAAAATATTTGTTTGGAAAGATTTTTATGATTTAATGGAACTTTGTAAAATAAAAACGTTAAAATTCAAGTGATTAAAAAATAAAATCTAAATCTAACAACAAGGGAATTCTTATGATTTTAAACAACTTTTAACTTGAATACAGTTTGATAAAGGAGAAAAAAGTGCACATGATTCATTTTATTCTTCATATTCAAGAAAGTTTTCTACATAACCTGCATTTAAATACACACACACACACACACACACACACACACACACACACACACACACACACACACACACACACACACACACACACACACACAGCATATATCAACTCATGTATTGATCATATGAGTATTTCCAAATTCCACAATATTAATGAGCTCATTTGTTTTTGTTTTTTTTAATTTGAAAGCTTATTTCTGTAATTCAAATGTATCTGTGTATTTGTCTTATTTAAATAGATCTAATGTTTGAATATATTTATAATTTACATTTGGATTTACAGTTAGTGACACCTTCAGTGGTGAAGTTGATTCATCTTGCCTTAGTCAACATTTTTGAGTTTCGATGTAACTTTGTGTCGTGTGAAATGAATTACTTCACATACAGGTTTTCCACGTGAAGTTAGTTTATATGTAGAACTCTTGAAAATCCCGTCCTGTGAACGTCAGTGCGACTCATGAGAAATGATGCTGTTCACATGATGAATATGTGCTTTCCATGTATAAATTCATGTTCTTTCTTGTGAGGGAAGGAATGCGTCAGTATCAGTCAGGCTCTACATACGTTGGGCGTCCGTTGTGTGTGTCATATGTGCTGTGCTGTGTTGCGTGTGTGTGTGTCTTCATCAAGCAGCAGGTTGTGTGTGACCTCATCGACCTGCGCTGGATTAAGCAGCTAATGTATCTGTGGAATGATTCTGCAGGTCTAATCATAGCAGAGGCAGGGTGTCTGTCTCACACACACACACACACACACACACACACACACACACACACACACACACACACACACACACACACACACACATTCAAACGAGCTGTGTAGTTTGAAGCCTTGAGCCTTGACAGGAACCAGTAGTCTTGGTTTGACTGACATGTTTGTCAGTGTGCAGTGGGCGGGGCTTAATGCACACACACGCACACACACACACACACACACACACACACACACACACACACACACACACACACACACATATACACTCACCTCAGCAATGCAGTAGTGCTCACATCGTGTACAGGCCTGTCCTGTGCATATACCTGTGCGTGTGTGTGTGTGTGTGTGTGCGCGCGCGCTGGCTAAGAGATCAGAGAGCTGGAGACATGACAAAGTTCTCTCTCGCTGCATGTGAGTGGCGACAGGAATGTCGGGAAGCGTCGGCCATGTTCTGACGCTGTGATGTGAGGGTATGTAGCGCCCGGAGTCACATTTCGTTCTTACACTCTGCAGAGCTGCTGCGATAGTTTGCCAGTCATCAGTCTGCAGGATAAGAACAACCAAAAATATAAAAGCTGATGTTTCTTGTCCTGCACAGTGCATGAGACCAATCAGGACGTCTGCCCTTCAGAGCTGATGTAACCCTGATCCACACTGCTGTCACTGCAGAATATTGGAGAAATGTGTTTGTGTTTGTTTTAATTGGTGTATAATCACCTTATAGCTACCTTAGATGAGCTCTCTTATATCTACAGAGGGGGCAGTCCTCTTCCACAGAGTCTGCCATGTTGCACCGCCATGTTTCTACAGTAGCCCAGAATGGACAAATCAAACACCGGCTCCAGAGAGTGAATTTCATGTTCTTCACAGCCACTGTAGATTCTCCTACTTGGAAAGAGAGTGATCACAAGCGCTCGGCTGGTTGTAATCTGCTGCTTCACTGCTAGATGGCGCTAAATCTCACACACTGGCCCTTTAAGAAACAAATCACCTGAGTGACTACAATGAACAGTACGGGGTGGTTCATCTCCCAGATTGCCAAAATGACCACGAGGTCAGAGGTGAAGGAATCAAAGATGTAGTGTGAGACACCTACAACGAACTGTGTGTACACAGGCTGCAAAGAACCTGAGCCTGGTTCAGCTTTTACCACAACATGCACAACATCAACACACACACACACACACACACACACACACACACACACACACACACACACACACACACACACACACACACACACATTCCTGGTAGTTATGTGAACTATGTCCACATGATCATGTGATCGTCACAATGACGAGAGAGGGTTGTCTCATAGGGTTCTAAATGATGGCGTGGTGTTTTGGTGTCTGACAAGCCTTCAGATCCACAGACTTGTTACCTCCTGGCTCGTGTTTCATGTCTCACCTGTACCTGAGGCAACACAGCCCCCTGTTGTTTGAACACAAGGCTGTTTTTTCATTTTCAGGGGGAACTCCTCATCTCAACAATCAGGATGCAGCAGTGCAGCGACTACAATATGGAAGACTTCCCTTTAACATTCTGCAGCAGTGTGTGGAGGGAGACTGCCAGCTGCCTGAGACGACACGCATCCACCCTGCTGAGGAGTCCTTGAGCTAAACCCCTTCCATCCCCTGGTTTGTTGTTCTGTACCCTGACCTTGTCCTCTGACCTCCGCCTGGTATACATCCATCATTGGGAATAAATAGAATATTACAACATTAATAATTAATTGATAATTCCACAGAATCAAACGTCTCTGAGTCACTCTCTCTCTCTCAGCTCTGCCTTCTGTTTAAGGGATCATTTCCCTGTTGGCTCTCTGCTGGGGGAGAAAATGTCCCGACACTTCCCGCCGTCCTGGACCGAGTTTGGGCACCTGGGAGCTCAGCTGTCGCAGGATGTGGGAAACCGCAGGACTCCCTCAGGATCTGCCAGACACACACAGCCAGCAGGTGTGCAGAAGCCAGGAGCGCTGCAGTGTTGATGGTAGTCAGAGTGTTTGTGCTGCTGCTCTTGAGATTAAACAGGGAATTTCATTTCTCCCCCACACGTGGAGTCTGACATGCTGCGTTTTGTGCATTGAAGTGAATTTTATTTTGGAAGTTTTGTGGTACAGAATGCGTCATGACAAATTCTTTTATTTAACTAAATATTTAAATTACTTTCTTTTCATTAATCAATTAATATTTTTGGGCTATCAAATGTCAGAAAATAGTAATTAATTCTCATGACAAAAACAGCAAATCGTCTTACGGAAATGATTAATTAAGATAATTAGGGATTAACTCTCTATAAATCATCTTATCTTCTGAACACACACCAAGTGTCATTTTTCATAGCTTGGATTGAATTCTGTACTGTTTAATTAAATATTTATTCAGGAAATGTACAATATGATTAATATGTATTTTGTCAGTGTTTAATTTCTTAAATTTGAAAATACTGTTTTCACGGCATTTGGGGATTAAAGATAGCCAATTTTTTTGTCGCAAAATACTTACAAAGTAAGTAATTAAATTACATTTTGGGCATGAAATATGGCTTCATACCATATTTCATGTGTAGTTTGAATACAGGCCAAACACTTGGAATTCACTTGGCACATGCGATTCACATCTGTCCCATGTAAGCCCCCTTCAAACGGCTACAAATGAATACGCAGATGATGGTTTAATTTCATTATAATGGTGCCGAAGTCATTTTGCTTATTGTAATATGTGGCATGAAATGCTTCCCCTGGAACAAAGCAGGTCTTTATTTACACATAATGCATTTCAAATGACAAAACACACCTCGTTCATGAAAAACTAGAAAATTACAACACATGACAACAGTTTTAAATTCTCTGCAGTACCATACCAGACACACTCAGACGTAAATGATGCACAAAGAGAAAACCTGGAGATGAAAGTTGCATCAAGTGCAGAGATTCAGTGCAGATTTACAGCACTTTGAATAAATGTAAAGCTCCGTCTGGGTGAATTCCACCTGCGGCTTCAGATCAGGTTTTGAGGGCAAAATTGTGTTTGTGGTGAATCCAGCGTCTTTACAGAGGATGAGTTAAGTTTCCAGTTTGTCATTTATTATTCCACACAGAAAGAAACCTTAATCCCTGATTCACCTGTGCTGTCAATGGGGATTTTAATGGAAAATCCACATTGGACTGAAGATAAAGACAACAGCTAAGCTCCAAACCTTCATCACTTATGAACTCACTTATGATTATGTGGTATGCAGGGAGGGAACTAGAAAATCTTTGCCTTCTAATGATTGTTTTGGGACATAAACGAATAAATACCAGTCATGTAGCTCTGAGGCTACTGGATACCCTGAATTATTTGTTTGCCTGTGGCAATTTAATTTGTTTGTTTATGCGGCAGCTTGACACTTGTGTATTATTTGGCAATTATGATAAAATATTACATTTATTAGAAATAAGATTATTTTTATTTAACAGGATAAATAAAAACCTCCACCATGTTATTTATGGTAATTTTGAGTTTATTTAACCATTACCTTTGATATCCTCCTGAGACCCAGCCTATTCATTTGTGTCCTCTGTAGTGGACATTTGGTTTTGGTCTATGTCTTTTGACTCATTTGAGCTACTCGGCTAAGTCCCGGTGTGCTCGGTAGAGGACATCCTGGCCTTTCCAGTGATATCTCATGTGTCTGGGTGGGATGAGGGGAACTTAGTTTTCATGCTGAGACAAAGTGGAGCCTGCAGCAAAACACAAATTCCAGCAAAAGAGAAAAGATAAGTCAAATATTATTTTTTTAACTATTGCAATCATATATTTTCTTGTTTATGAACATGTCAGGAATCATAAAATTGGAGTCAGAGTTCAGTTTTGTTAGGAAGTGTAATAGCAATGTTATGAATGTTTAATAATGTCGAGACACAGGCCAGATGTTCAGTTTCATTTAAAAAATGGATTGACTTTTTTGTTTGCTTGTCAGCCAATTATGATTTTGTTGTGTTACGTTAAAATCGTTCTGTTTGTCCACTACAGTGAACATGCTGTAAAATCTACACTAATAGATGTGTCATGCACCAACCTCACCAAAGCAAATTCCTCGTATGTGTAAAATCCATCCATCCATCCATCCATTATCTATGCCGCCTATCCCTTTCGGGGTTGCGGGGGGCTGGAGCCTATCCCAGCTACAATGGGCGAGAGGCGGGGTACACCCTGAACCAGTCGCCAGCCGATTGCAGGGCCAATGTGTAAAATCGTACTTGGCAATAAAGCTTTTTCTGATTTCTGATTTCTAAAAATATTTTTACAAAATTCTAAATTATGAGTTGTTGTTTTTGCTCCAAAGAGGCAGGAAATCACCAAAAAAAATAAATTGAAAGATACTTTTTTCCTCAGTTCTCAGGAGGATATAGCTTTGGTACAATAATTATCTTGAATACAGCACTTGGTCTATAATGAATAATAAATAAGTTCATCAGAAATGATGCAGGAATGAGCAAATACATCTATGAGTTTGACTCAGAAGCAATTAGCTGGTCAGTTGCAGCTGAAGATAACAAGTTTGAAAATGAAAACATTGAAGTCTCAGACCAAATTGTTGCATTGTGGGTAATGTAGGCTGCAGGCAGAATGAACACGCTGATGTATCTGGTTCTGCTGTATCAGTTTTGATACTTAAAAAAATCTATTATGACAAGGTTAGAAGAGTGAAATGCTGGATAGGTGAAGCTCTCTTTGAAAAATTTGGGGCGTATCTTTTAATGTTGCCGTTTTACCTAAACAGGATTTTCGTTGTAGCTGTAATTCATTACATCAAGATCTTTCCCACCTTTCCGATGTTTCTCTGGGATATTTATCTCAGATAATCATTCAAATCCCTCTCCTTCTCTAATAGTCCAAACAGGTGGCGTCTCTGCAGGACAAACACTGTCCGGTCCAGTTTTAAACGTCCTCAAACCGTCTGTTTACTGCCTTGTTGGTATGAATGAAACCAGAAGTGATGTCGAGCATCCCCACGACCAGAGCTGAAAGGTCAGGGAGGGGTCGCCACTGCCATCAGCACAGAGATGGGAAACTATTATTGGAGCTATTGTGGAGTGGCTATAACTCATGTGAAAGGAAGTTGTCTTGTTGTGTATATTTGTGTGTATCTGCATGTTCTAATGACTGTAGGTTTACACAAATCTATCTATAGACTACATGTTGTTTCTGATTGATTGTGCTGCAGTGGCACTTTAAAACTCCCATGTATCCTCACTGCTGCAGGCTGAAATACACAGAATCATGAGCAGCAAATGATGACTGATCGCTTGAATTTCCCTTTTTTAGGGCCAGTTCACTTGATTAATTAATACGGTTAAATGTTTGTGATTCAATGAGAACGACAAGCATTCAACACAAAACATGACAAAGAATCTGCATGTAGAAAATCAGAAGTTTTGGTGTGAGTGTGTATATGTGCATGTGTGCATGGAAGTGTGTGTCCCTGTGCTCTGATGCTGCCTTGTGACCTTCCAGGGAGTAAACAGTGTTTCAGAGGGATGGACTCAGGCTGTTGCTCTCTCCTCCTGTGGCGTCGCCGTCAAAATGACAATCTGTTATTGGGAGAGACCGCGTGGCTCCTCCATCACACGCCAACGCTGTAAATAAAGAGCTGCAGAGACGACTTTTGGGCCTGGACGCTGCGGTTTTTGGACAAGAAATGCTTTTCCCCAAAATGCTCGGGGACTATAAACCTCACATAAAAATATATGGGGGATTTGGGGCTAACGTGCCTCACATAAACACACACATGTGACGGCACACACACACTTGCAGCTGCAGCAAAGCAGGCTCCAAGGTCTCTGAGGCAAAACACAGCCCTCACCTCCGACTCCTGTTGTAAAGACTGACACCAGCAGAACATTATCACTCTCCACACACTGGTACTGGTCCCAGTTTGTGGTTCCCATTTACAGTCAACTGTAACGTGACATATTCTCCACCGGAATTTAAAATAAATGTCCTTCTCTTCTTCTTTTGCACATTTTCTTCTGATTGAAATTTTATGCACTAAATTTACAGTTACAGTGAAAACAATGTGAGGAAGTTACTGTCCTGCGCTGGCTCAGTATTCTCCTGCAGCAGGATTTTATCTTCTACATCAGTTGTAGGAAGAAGACTTCATCCTCCTCCTCCTCTGTTTAACCTCTTTTTACACTTGTTCAGTGTCACAAGTCTCCACAAGCTCCTTCCTGCTGTTCTGCTCTGTTGTAAAGCGAGATGCCCTCTAGTGGACAGAATCTGCAGAATCCTGCTGACACTGAGAGACATGGAGACGTGTGGTGCTGTTGCTGTGTCTCAGTGTTGCATGCCAAACTTAGGATAAATGCATGCACACACACACACGATCCAGTTCCCATCAGCTGCTGGCAAGGCCTTGTCAGTTTCCCCTAAGAAAGTGGCCCTGAAGACCCATAAATAGACGCTGACTGTTCCCTGAGTTGGCCCATCTTGTAGCTCAGTAACCTTGACAGCGACCGGCTGGCATGGCAACAATGAGGCTATTCGTCAGCCGAGGGTGGACGCCACCCGTTGGACAGTTCAGGGACCAGCCAGTTGGTTTCAGTGATTAAAAGACTGACGTCTGGTCTGAGACTTCCTTCAAAAGGCTTCATTTTTTAAAAAAGAGATCACAAAATATTCCTGATTAAGCTATCATAGCCTGTTAGGAGATAAACACTGGAAACCTTCAATTAACCACTTCTTCTGCCTCAACCTTCCCCCGACAGCCTGTCTCTGCGTTGTCTTCAAGCGCTCCTCTTCCTGTCCGATGACAGGACAGGCCTCTGGTCAAACAAACAGCAGACACGCTGCTGCTAAAGGCCGTCACTCAACGGCCTCCTCCCACTTTGACCTCTGACCCCGTCCACCACCTCCGCCTCCTCCACCTCCACCACCTCCTCCGCGCAGACCCAGGTTCTGTTTGTTGATGTGTGCGCAGCGACACGGATCACTTCCTGTCAGAGATCACCAAGACTCAACACAGACAAGAAGGCAGAGAGGGAGTGCTGGGTGTGCATGTGAGGCATACAGTACGCACACACACACACACACACACACACACACACGACAACCTACACTTTCTGTAAGGTCTTGATCCTAGCTTAGCAGTGTAAATTACCGTGTTGACAAGTTGTTGTGCGCACACATTTGACAGAAGAGGAAATGAGACCTATAGCTCACTCACAAACCACACCCCATTAACCACCAGTGGCAGAGCACATCCACAGAGACCCAGAGACAGTCCACGGAGGTGTTGACCAAAGAGGCTTCAAGGGACAGTCCGTGGTCCTGCACAGACTCCCTTCAAAAACAATGCTAGGAACAGCTTTATTCTGTTTTACTGATGTGTCAATTAGTCTTAGTCACAGCAGCTGATACCAATTGAAATATGTCCTAGTGGGTATTTTATACTTTCACTGGAGAGTAGACTGTCGAGAGCTGGCAGGAAATAAGGGAAAAGAGAGATGGGAAATGCAATAAAAATTTCAGCTGGCCCTGAACCAGGAATGATGAGACCAAATGACCAGGACTCCATGGCCTGACGCCGCCAGTGTCCAGTGCAGATAAAACTAAACTAAAACTAAAAATCTAAACTAAAATTTTTTACTGACGATCAGTTTTTTTGTGGCAAAATGAGACAATTGAGCTGAAAATGGTCTTTCAGCCCCTTTTCAGGTCAGGTCTCATACCTGGTGGAGTTAACCTAAATGGAGCTTGTAGTGCAAGTCCAAGCAGGAGGGCAACAATCAGCCTATTTCTTCATCACACTGAGACTCCACCTCTTAAATATTATCCAATGATCTCACTGGATTCTGTGCACCAGCTTTCCTACCATCCAATCATCACGTGAGCTGAAGAATTTTCAAACCGCCTTATTGTCTCTCTGCTGTCATTGTGACGCTTCACAGCCTCACGCCTCCACCAGTGCCACCGGTGTCAAGACTCCGTCTCCAGCTCCCAATGGGCTTCTCTGATTGGTTGCTATTTATAGGGCTCCATCCCAAAAGACCTTCATCTATCAGAGGGGTCTTTATCAAATAAAGCTTCAGCATGGAAATTATGCTCTCAAAAGCTCTCAAAACCAAGAAACAAAGTGCAGCGATTAAACAGCTTCATCATCTTTGAAATTCTAGTTTCAAGTGTTTTGAAAGAAATTATCGTATTAAGATAATTGAAGCTTGAAATGTGAAACGCTCTAAAATCAAAACTGTCTGATAAGAAGATGTATCCTCTCATATTTTGGCCTTGATTCAAGATATTTTATCTAACTTAGATTTCATTTTTGCACTCACGAACTGTGCTTATTCTGCAATTTTGGAGTGTTGGCCTTGATCAGGACCTGCTTTAGCCTTTAAGGACTTTTCCTCAACACAATCATGAGACAAGAAACAGGTGTATTACAATGAGGGAAATCGACTGAAATGTCACCCCGTGTCTGACTGTGTGTATTATCACATAATATTTACAAGTCTCAAAGGGGTAAATATTGTGGAATTAATACACAAAGGCAGTTGGGTGAGCTCAGTCATGCCTGAAGAATCCTTCCAGCGGATGCGGTGCCGTCCTGGTACACATATCCAGTTTCTTGCAGTAATAAAATTAGCACTGATTCACTTCCACTCCACGCTGATCTGTCTCCTCTCGGTTTCCTCTCCTCACGTAGACCATGAGGAAATAAACGACGGATGAATAAACAGCGTGGTTCTGCATCTGTCTTCACATGAGAGTGCGCATACATCTGCATCTGATCTGTGTAAACATGTGTTTTATGGGCGCATTCGCTGTAGACTACATATGTATGATGTTTATATCCAGATGTGGTAAAGCATTCCTGTGTGCGTCTTCATGTGTGTGCTGGAGCTTGTGAGCGTGTGTGTTTGTGTGTGTGTGTGTTTCTGAGCTTGAGCAGGCAGAATCTCCCGCTAAGCAGCTGTCAGAGCAGCGCTGGCTATCGTCTCCCTCTGGGGGTCGGCCTGTCAACTCGTCCCACTGACGGCTCTTCTCCCTCAGCCTCGCCTCTGCTGGCCTGGGGCTTGTTAAGGTGTGGGTGTGTGTGCGTGTGTGCGTCCTGCTCCTGCTGGGGCCTCGGTAAATCTGATAATTACTGACCTAACAATGAATCCCCCTGACCCCCCCCCCCCCCCGTGCCCAGACCTCCCCTATAGGTTCTGAATGGTCTCCAGAGGCTCATAGCTTAAAACACACATACAGTGGCTGATGCACATGAAAGGCCACATTCCTCGTTTACTTTTGGGTACATGAGACACACTCACACACTCACACACACACACACACACACACACACACACACACACACACACACACATGCATTTTTCTCCCCATTCCTCAGACGTTTCATACGTGAAACATGGGGAAGAATGAAAACATCTTTTGGAGGGAGATGCTGTGTGTTGGAGTGGTGGGAACAGTATGAGAACCACTATGCAGGTGCTTTGCCCCCATATGCCATTGTGACACACACACACACACACACACACACACACACACACACACACACACACACACACACACACACACACACACACACACACACACCATCCGCTGCTGTTCAGAGGACCTTGGTGCAGGATAACGGGTGTTGACTGAGAACAAGCAGCCGCAGCAACTTTTCTTTTTCCAGCTGGAGGAAATCAGATTATCTATCACTTTCCTCTAATTATTATTATGATCATTTCCTCCTGTCTATACTTTGTTTTTTTTGGGCTACTGCTGCATACAGTGGGGCATTCAAGTACAGTGGGACGTTTTGAAATTGACCAAACTTTGAACACTAAACCAAATGTCAGTTTTTCTAATAACATATATCACACGTGTACAAATGTTCAGCCCCACCTGCTTTAGCTTGCTGTGCCCACATACAGATTATAATTAGGATGACTGCTTTAATAAGGGGTTCACTTGTTGTGTAGGAATTTGCAGACAGTGGGAGGAAGCAGGTGTTTGTGGTTTGGCTGAGTGGACTTTGTGGGACTCGTACTGACTGTTGAACTTGGACAACACAGGAGAGGATAGCAGAACTTTCTGCTTCACTCACTTTTTCAGCTGCTTCTAACTTTCACAGTTTAACACACAATAAACTTTAGTTATTTGCATTATTATACTTTTAACTCTAAAACATTTATTGGAAAGTTGCAGCTACTTTTACTTTTGCACTAAATTATAAGGTAGGACTTTTACATGTAATGGAGCATTTTAATACTTTTGTAGCACCTCATTTAGCAATACTTCTTCCACCATTGGCTTGAAGTTGAAAGGTTTTTGGGTTTGGTTTCTGGACTGACTGAGTGAAGATAGCCTACTTTCCTCATTTTCACCTGCATATAGACCAAGAGCATAATACACACAGACCACTGTGGCCCTGCTGTGAAGAGCAGGGAGGTGAGTTAATGCGCAATGACCATTTAAGATCTAAGGAGCTAAAACCAAAACAAACAGCTGGTTACTATTTGGGGTATGAGAGAAAATCTAGATTTTGACATATGGGTGGACCATCCTTTTAACATGCATGCCATCTGTTATTCTGAAACAGCTAATGATGGATCTGGATGCATGTTAACACCGTACACTCTCCCAGTAGGTGAATTGTAAATGCACTTGCAATTGCAAACCTCATTCAGATTCAGATACTCATTATTGTAAAGTGTAGGCTTGGTCCAGCGGTTTGTTCCCCTCCACTGGTCACAGAGCAGTAAAACTTCTCTTTTTTTTAACGCAAAATACCTGAAAAGCCTCCGTCAGCCCTGTAGCCTGCAGTCAGCAGGAGAGCAGGAGCCGAGGCCACAAAACGTCCATCATGTCGACAAATTGACTCAATCAGCTTCATCCAGGAGCATTAGCCCCTCGCCCCTTTGAAATTCAACACTGTTGACGGTTCAGCGGAGTGTTTCTGGAGAGGGAAAGGAAAAAGGGAAGAGCGGGAGGCCTCATCATCTCTGGCAATGACAGAGTGAGAGGAGAGCCGCGGGAGAACTGTGTGATGTGTGAAGTACGGTGTGTGTGTGTGTGTGTGTGTGTGTGTGTGTGTGTGTGTGTGTGTATGTGTGTGTGTGTGTGTGTGTTGCATCCCTGCGTCCATGTGAAAACCATTCAGACTTTTAGAGAATTTGAAAGGTGGTAGTCATTCAGGATAAAATATGTGTGTATTATTAGAGTTTGGCTTAAAGTTTTCAGTGTGTGTGTGTGTGTGTGTGTGTGTGTGTGTGTGTGTGAGAGAGAGAGAGAGTGAGTCACACTTCACTGACACAAAAACATGCTACTTTGGTACAGGAGGGCTGGAAGTGGAGGCTATACAGAAGTGAAGCTGAGGCTATTCATCAAACACTTCAGATCAAACACAGGAGAGAGAGAGAGAGAGAGAGAGAGAGAGAGAGAGAGAGAGAGAGAGAGATGGGGGAGAACAGACGAACACACCTGGATGTTTGTACAAAGTTTCCTAACAGTAGAAAGATGGAGGAGAGGCATGAGCCACCTACTGAGTCCACACACACAGCTGTGTATGTGTGTGTGAGTATGTGCAAAGATGCATTTTTATACTGTGCCATTTTAGACATGTATTGACAAACAGTGGTAGTACCAATCAATCACTTAGTATTTTCATTTGATGGTAATTTCTACTTCTATTTCCTTATATTACAGATGCATGTCATACATACCATCCTACTCCACTGCGTTCATCTGACAGCGACAGTCAAGTTGCAGGTTAAGATTTTTCAGTGCACAGAGATGTCAAAATTTGCTCCCCCTCAACCAGCTTTAACATTAAAATACTGCATGAATATTAATGCAACAAAAATAAAATCCACTATAATATAATATAATATAATATAATATAATATAATATAATATAATATAATATAATATAATATAATATATGGTGAAATAACATGCTGAAAAGGGATTTTCTGCACGATTTTACTACTATAAGTCAACATAAATTGACTAAAACACAGACTTAGGAAGAATAAAACGCCATAAAATAGATATGAACTAAAATAGGAGTAAACAGACAACAGAAAATTATAGAATAAAAAAAGTTGAAACTGGCGGGTGAAATCTGTTTTTTTGAAAGTCATGCTGATAAAGCTTGTTCAGGATACTCATTCTGACTCATTCACGTTCATCCGTCTCTCTGCTTGCTCACACTGACCTCTTGTGGCAGATCACAGGCTCTACTTGCTGTTAGATATTCAGAAATATCCCACTGTGATGGTTTTGATAACACACTCACCTTATCTGATACACTCACTGCTGGACCTGACCTTATGTAAAGCATACATTTTTAGGAACATGTGTTTTGCATATTGCAAATGTTTTGTTATGTGGAAACTGTCTCTGTAAATGTGTTTTCAGCAAAACATGTAACATTATACTACCATGAATCTAGTCCATCCTTATTATCATCACTAAGAATACAATATTAAGGAGTATTTTTACAGCGTGGTATTAATTTTGCTGTTAACACTGTCTAGATTGTGTTAAGGTCAGGCAGGCTACATCATTAGCATATTTTATTTATTTTGTATTTTTTAACTTTATTTAATCCCCGTTGTTTTATGATCACTGTATTATTGATTGTTGTCTGGTTTTAGTCCAGTTATTAGTCACGATGATACATATACATTTTTAAGGAATTTAAATTAAATGAAAAAAGACATAAAAACACAAACAACAATCAAATCCGAAGTTATATTAAATAAATAAACAAAAATAAATCAATATGAAATAGAAAAATGAATGCTGTGATCTCATTGGCTATTTCAGGGCGACGTCAGAGTCACGCGCTTTCCCATTGGCTACCGGATGGACACTTATTTCTGTCTGTCCTGAACCAGCTGTGTGAAGGTGAACCCGGCCCGTGTCTCTCTGCCCGTCGCTGAAAGCACCCTCTCCCCGTTTCCTCCTCCTCCTGCGCCGGGATCATCTGCCTTGACTTGAGCCATGTCCATTTTCAGCGATGTCCCGCAGGCCCCTCCGGTAGCCGTCTTCAAACTGACTGCCGATTTCAGAGAGGACAGCCACCCGCAGAAGGTGAATCTGGGGGTTGGAGGTAAGAGATGGTCGCGGCCGGTAATGCTAATGCTAAAGCTAAAGCTAAGTTAGCTTGCTGGCAGTGAGACAGCCCACCAAACGCCGCTGCCACGGGCTGTGTTTGCTAGCCTTGTTTAGCTGTCTAGCTGTGAGTGCCGCCTCGGGGCGTTGTTGGTGCCATTATATCAGACATTAGCAGCTCTTTCATTTGACCTTCGCTACAAGCTAGCAGAGAAGCTAACATGCTGGAGCACATAGTAGCTTCCCTTCTGACTGCTAGCTAACTTTCTCCTGTCAGCTCCATACAAATGCTACTGCTGCCACATCTGTGATACTGGAAGAAATGGCACGTTAGGGAAAGCTGTCACGTGACTCCTCCTTCAACCGTTTACCCCAAAACTCTTCTCGATTAAAGAGACCAGAGCGTGTATGTGATGTGGTAAAATAAGTATGCAGCAGGTGTCTCACGTACTCTCTCTGGTGACTCACCTGTGTCCTTGAATGCATCATTATCTACATAATGATGACTTTGGAGATGGTTTTATCTAACATCTCGCCATTTATAATCGCGTGCAGGGACATAAAGATTGGGACTTATTGGTTTGTTAACTTCTTTATTGCAGCTTCTGGTAACTCTAGAATTTAATCCTGCTCGTTGTGTTTTGAAGCTGTCAGGTCATTGTGCACGTGTTGCAGGTGTTGCGTTTCAGGTGACTGGACCGATGCAGGGTGATGAATGCCTTTGCAGGTTAACTGATGAATCACTTTTTAGTTTTGCTGATAAGGCGTTACAGCTTGCTTGGTTATCTTTCCAGATTGAAAAAAGAGATAACAGCAAAACAATTCTTAAAAAGAAGGTCAAGATGTGCCTGTTTATTTAGTTGTTTTTGTTGTTCTGTAGATGATAATTTATCTGTTTATTGTATGGGTTTGTTGGTAGTATGATGCCACCTATGCACTTGGACTCCTTCATCTTTACTCTCCTTACACCAAAGACTGCAATTAAAATAAGTCTTGGAATTTAATGTGTCCTCCTTGACATTTTGTGGTGAAATGTGTCATGATGTCAACAAAAACAACCCAATGGGAAGAGTCCCTCGTTGAATTCATTCATCTTTGACAGTTTAATTACTTCAGAGAACTGAAGCGTTACAGTAAGCATAAAACTAGACCATATACAGTCTCATATCAGTCAGTCAAACACTGCAAAATCTGTTAACATCTGCAAACAGTAATCATCAGTACTTGTTGCTCTGCTGACCCAACTACCTCTCATACATCAGCGTTTTTGAATCTCACCACGCCGTATGATGCAACATGGACTCGGACCTTGCACATTAGCACCTCGTTGGCCAAAAGTATCAGCGTGCACCAAACCAGTTTGGCCTGGAATCAACCAACAGTGGAGAAAAACAACCCTGAAAGCCTCGCCAGTGTGATGCAGCCAGCAGCCATGGCTCCATGTCTTCTGTCAGACTGAGGGACAGTACATGCTCAGTGTTTCTAGAGTTGCAAAATTCTCCTTCAAAAGGCCTTTTTGCCACCCGATCGCTGCCAAAAGCCACGGCACTTTGAGAAAGAGGTCTTATATTGTAATGTCTCCATTCTTAATCATTTTGGCGGCGCACCAAATTATTTTGACGGCCACCGAATCTCCTTTCAGGCGATCCACAGATCCAAAACCAGCAACATGCTTGTTTGACCTTTTTAAGCGTGACTGCCTTTTGATCCGTGGTGACTGTCTACAGCTGCGGTGAAGGCCTGATATGTGATACAGCTCTGTCCAGGCGCCCCATACAGTATGAGGGAGCGCGAGTTCTTAAGGAGTCAAATATGTGCAACACACCCACACACATGCACGCACACTTGGTTTAGTCTGGCTATCAAATGTGACCTTCATGGAGTGTATGACATTACATGCAATCAAGCAGTACTGTTTTTCTCTCTCACTCACTCACTCTACTTCCCTCTGTCTCTCTTTACTTTATCATTTCAGACTCTGTCATTAGTTTATAGTCTGCACACTTTGAAAGGTTTGTCTTCGTCCTGCCAGCAGAGATAACAGAGAACTTTTACTGTGTCTCATGTCGAGCTCCAGCAAAAAAAATAAATAAATACACATGTGGCTACATATTGCTTTTCCCAGTGTAAAAATGTGGGTTTTATGCTCAGACATCATGGGTTTATTAAGAAAAATAAAGCACCACGGGAACTAATGCCAAACCTTTTTGGTGCAAGTGCTTGAGAAAACACTTTAACCAGAAATACATAATCACATTTTGGATGACTGGGAACACCTTAAGTAGAAGATTTTGCTCTATAATTCAAGCTTTTCTGCAATGAGTTGGCACAAATAGATGCCTGTTGAGCACTGCATAAGTATAGTGTGAAATCTTCTGCTCCAGTCATCCAAAACATGATTATACGTTTCTGGTTAAAGTGTTTTCTCAGGTTTCACAAACAACGTGTTGCAGAAAAGCTATTTTCATTTGTTTGATCCAGTCTGAAATGCAGCTGTGACTTTCTGCGTTGCTGACACCAGTCTCAAATCTAGAAGGCTTGATGGCTTGTTGATGAAGTGCTGTCATTGCCTTGTGTCCCCTCCAGCTTACCGTACTGATGACTGCCAGCCCTGGGTGCTGCCGGTGGTGAAGAAGGTGGAGCGGCTGATCGTGGAGGACGACAGCCTGAACCACGAGTACCTGCCCATCCTCGGCCTGCCCGAGTTCCGCTCCGCCTCCTCCAAGGTCGCCCTGGGAGACGACAGCTCCGCCATCCAGGAGAACAGGGTGAGACACACACACACACTCACACACACACACGCACACACGCAACTTTCTGAGCTCTTACTTCATATTATTTATTCATCTTCTTTCCATCCTGCTGTTTCCTCTCTCAGGTGGGAGGGGTCCAGGCTCTGGGTGGGACAGGTGCGTTGAGGATCGGGGCAGAGTTCCTGCGGCGCTGGTACAACGGCGTCAACAACACCGCGACGCCCGTCTATGTCTCGGCGCCCACCTGGGGTGAGTAGACAGAAAGCTTCTCTGAACATTGCTGCTGTGTGAAACGCCTTGCAGACGGATGGCAGCAGTAAGCACCACAGTTGATGTTAAAGATCTGCTGTTTGTTCCTCTTCCTCCCAGAGAACCACAATAGCGTGTTTGCCGATGCTGGTTTCAAAGACATCCGGCCCTACCACTACTGGGATGCTGCTAAAAGGGGTCTGGACATCACCGGGCTCCTGGATGACCTGGAGGTGAGGAGGAAAGATTGTGACAAGTGAAATAAAACTAGAATGGGAGGAATATAAAGTGGATGTTTTGGGTGTTTATGAGGCTGAATGGAAAAAAAAAGTGACTTTTAAGTAAAATAAAAATAGATGCAGATGAGGATTAAGCTGTTTTTTTTTTTTTTTGGTCTTTATCCAGGAAGAAAAGGGTTAACTAGTGGATGTAACGGTCACTTGGTCATGTGACTGTTGTCTGATCCAGTTTGCCTCTTGCATTACAATGATGCAGACATCCATGATGCTTGTTACATGTTACAACTTTAAACATCCACATACAGTAAATACTGTATTGTGAGAAGAGTTTTCTCATGAACTAAAATGGCTTTATAATTTCAATGCTGACAATTTGATTTTTGAATTCCACTTGGAAATGTAATATTTGCTAATTAGCATGTGTCTGAAACAACAAAGGAGGACTACTGGTTCGTTTGTCTTTGGTTAGCACTGCAAGGGTGCGTGCAGGAGTTAAGTAACTAAGGAATTAAGGAAAACTACGCATGCTCAGACTCTTCTTCTCTGGTATTTGATGTATCGCTTGCATTCGTACGTATGGAGATATGTGACTCCTCCTTTCTCAACAGAAAGCTCCAGAACACTCCATCTTTGTCCTCCATGCCTGCGCACACAACCCCACCGGCACCGACCCGACCCAGGAGGAGTGGAAGAAGATCGCAGAGGTCATGAAGGTGAGTCGGCGCCAGACATCATAAACATGTAGCGGTGCCGCTTCTGTCACACGCTGTCACTGTTTTCAGGCTCCTCCATGAATGTTTCCCATTATTATCAATCTGCTGTGACTATTTTCACATCTGATTCAAAGGGATACTTACATGTTTTCATTCATTTTTGCCCAAATGTGTCTTTAAATCAAACTGCCTTCTCAGAGTATTGTCTCATCTCTTATCGTTCTTCTTTTATATTTTGTCTTTTCGTCTCTAGAGGAGGAAGTTGTTTGTTTTCTTTGACTCGGCTTACCAGGGTTTCGCCTCTGGCAGTCTGGATAAAGATGCCTGGGCCATCCGCTACTTTGTCTCAGAGGGTTTTGAGCTATTTGTGGCTCAGTCCTTCTCCAAAAACTTCGGCCTTTACAGTGAGTACACGTGATGCAGACCACATTTATGCAGTCCTGGTTTAGTGCTCTTCATGGTCCCAAAGACTTCTAAATTGTAATGCATAGATGCCAAAAATAAGTTTAATCCCTAAAAGTCCACAGAGTGGGCTATAGTGGACATTATTCATAGAAACCTGACAGACTCTCATCGCAGCGTATCTTTTCTCTGCTGCTGTTACCAGATGAGAGAGTTGGCAACCTGACCGTGGTTGCCCAGGACAACGAGAACCTGACCCGCATCCTGTCCCAGATGGAGAAGATTGTCAGGACGACTTGGTCCAACCCGCCGTCTCAGGGAGCACGCATCGTCAGCAAGACCCTCAACAGCCCCGAGCTCTTCGCTGAATGGTATGTTCCCACGGAGCTGCTGTCGACGCTCTGACATCAGCCAGTTCGCATCAGCTGTCTGCCGTGCTTTTCTTCTCTCGCTCGTCTCACCACTGACCCCGCCTCCCCCTCCACAGGAAGGGTAATGTGAAGACCATGGCAGACCGTGTCCTGTTGATGAGGGATCAGCTGAAGACCAAGCTGCAAACTCTGGGAACCCCGGGGACCTGGGACCACATCACCCAGCAAATCGGCATGTTCAGCTTCACCGGCCTGAACCGTGAGTGGAAAACACACACGCGTGCACACACACACGCACGCACACACACACACACACACACACACACACACACAAACCTTTTGAAGCATGACTCTGGTCCATTTCAAGTTAGGTTTTTTTTTTTTAAAGACCCAATTTTAGCTCCTCAAAGGAAGTTTGTCCAACTTTTCTTTTGTTTTTTTTGTTTATATTCATTTATATTCATATTTTTTGATGCTCTGTCTGCTGACTGCTCATGTTTCTTGCCCTATTGCTGTTACCCTCTTTTAGGATCTCAGTATTTAACTTAGTGAGCACATTGTTGTTATTATAACTAGAAATTCAAAACTATAATTAAAAGACGAGCCAACTTCAGTCTTAAGGGTTATTCTTGCTGATAATACTTTGACAAAACAATTTTAAATCCAGGTTCATTTTTAGCTTTTTCCAGAGCTTTCATCCATAAACTGAACCCTGAAGCTGGAGAAGTTCTATCTTAGCTCATCGTCTTCATCAGGGAATGGAGTTTGCTTAGTTGAAAGTTCTAGAAATAGCTAGTAAGAGATTCTGGAGTGTGGACGGTTTTGTCACAAAGACCCAACGTGCAGGAGAAGGCATGAAGCGTCAGTTCCTCTTCCACGCTGTGTGACGGTCCCTGTGTTGTAATGTGCCTTGCAGCCAAACAGGTGGAGTACATGATCAAAGAGAAGCACGTGTACCTGATGGCCAGCGGTCGCATCAACATGTGCGGTCTGACCTCCAAGAACATCGACTATGTCGCTCAGTCCATCCATGACGCCGTCACCAAGGTCCAGTAAAAGTCGCCTCTGTCCACCCTCTTAGTGCCGCCTGCGCGCCACAGGAAGTATAGTCACTTGTGTGCCCTTGTACCCCTCCCCTGCTTATCCTAACCTCTGATTGGTTGAACTGCAGCAGGGATTTTGCAGTTGAACCAATGGTTTCTGATTTTCTGTTCTCACGTGGAGGTACTGTATAAACCTTTGGGAGGTGCAATGATTTTAAGAAGACACTTGAACGCACACATCCAGGTCTCACTGTCAGCAGAGCTTCAAACCCCGATGTGTCCAAGTTAAAATGCCCCTTCATGTGCAGACTGTCTGCTTGAATCCACTTGAATTTTTGTTTTTCCCTGTAAGATTCCTCAATAATTTATAGCACTTCCAAGGATCAGATATACTGTCTGTAATATTGAACAAAATGCTGTTACTGTAAATAGATATACTCACACATAGAGGTCCTTTATTCAGCTTCACAATAATCAACTGATATTTTAATCGTATCTCTATATACGAAGCAACAAAAAGGCAACTCATCAGGACATTTCTTATGTTGAAGCCTAAAGAAGGGCCTATAAGAATGGTTGTTGTCTGTCATGTGACCAGGTTTAAAGGTCACTTGAAGGTGTAATGCTTGTGCCTGACGTTGTAGGTTTTGCCTTGTCAGACCTGTGCAGCTACGTAGACGATCATGAAGTTAGTAGAAGTCCACAAAGCGACTTTGTGCCATCACTGAACAAAATCACCTCTCTTCTCTGTCGGTTGTTATCTTCTGTCCACCCTGCTGTGCCCTTATTTTGTTACAGAAAGCCTCTGTAAAGGCGATTGTTGTCATGAGCCACTCTGAACAGACCTCAGAGCCTGGCGCTTGTTAGCCACAGAACCACACTCCCATTATGTGGTGTTGTTTGTAATAGCACACAGCAGTATGTGTGTCCTCACTGAAATAAACTGTAAACCACAGGAACTGAATCTCTGCTTTCTGCCTGTTTCTTTCCCCCAAAACTCCTCTTAGCTAAAAACACATCAGTGAGCTGCATCATTACACCTGCTGACATGCTCCTTCATTATGAACACACGCTGTCGTTTATCTGACACCATAACCCTGTCCTGCTTCCTCACAGAGCACCAAATGCAGATTAATCCACCGCTGAAAATAGTCCCCAACGAATACACTCTTTCCTCCAGTGTGAGTGGCTGACAGCCACACACAGAGCAGGAAATCATAAGTATTGTCTTTCTGAGAGGGTTTGTCACCTTTACCTTTACCTTTCTGCTGTACACATTTTAGAAAGCAGGAAGCTATGAGCCAGTACTGATACCTGAACTGTACAGTGCAGTCCTAGACTAAACGTACTTAGTTACCTTCCACCACTGGCTACACAGACAATGGATCAGTTCATTTTCTGTTTTCATGGGATTTGTTGACAGGAAAAGAAATACAGAACATCAGCAAACTGATTCTTCAATATGAAATGAAGAGTGGACACTGCTGAAATGCAGTGTGTTGTGGAGCTTTATATTTCTGTTTATTTTGATGCAAAATACCATCACATAGTTGCTTTCTATTTTACAATTATCATGTCATATTCTCTCCCAAAACACTTTATCTACACGTCCTCCCGTTACAAAATACAATAAAACAGAGCTGAAAACAACACAAATGTCCTCTAAGCAGCAATCAGAGATTATATGGGCTCATGGCAGAAAGAGTGAGAGTACAAAACTGATCTCAGAGTCTTAAAGAGCGCATCCTGATAAGCAGGATCAGATGGATCCGCAGCAGGAAAATGTACCTACAATCAAATCAACAACATCCTGCAGCAGAATCAGTTATTGTCTGTCTTTGACCTCAATGGATGATGCTGATTGGCTGCGGCCGCTGCTCCAATGCAGCAAAGTGACTCAGCAGGTTTGATATATTGCACCCAGGAGGGATGCTCCCCCTATGTCCCCCTCCGCCTGTTACATTAGCCAATGAGCTGAGCTGGAAAGCACCCCTCCTTCTTTTCCCGCTGTCCCCGGCCTGTGATGCATCAATCTGGGTGTTTAAAAACCAATGCCACTGGGAGAGGCTGCTCAGAGCAATGCTTTTTGCCAATATTTCAGATCTTTAATTCCGATGATTGTCAGTTTTTAAATTACATCCTGTTTCCCGAACTGCTTCCCTCTGTAAGATGGAAAACCCACAAAAAGTCAGACAGGTTGAGACCTTTAAAACCTCCAATCAAACTGTGAAATTCCGCTCTTTAGTCCAGGCGATCCATCAAAAAGAAATTATTTAAAGTGATGGCTGCATCATAAGTTCAGACAGGAACCTAAATTATATTTTGACTGGCTTTTCATTAAAAGGCCAATAACATCTTTTATATCGGTCAGACCTGAAACTTCAGACCTTTATCTGCATCCTCATCCTTCCCTGCATCCCCCACCTCCCTTCCTCCTCCTCCCCCAGCTCCTCCTCCTCTGTGCTGCAGTGGCACAAAACTGGTCCTGCAAACGTAATCAGACGGAGCCACGCCCGTCCACCCCGTCCACCCTGTCCCCTTAACACTATGCAGACAAACACAAGAGGTCCAGAGCGCTGCAGGTTCATGGACGCAGACAGAACTGAAGGATTCTGGGTTTGCACTCCAGTAACCAACAGCAGCTGAAACCAGACCCGCCAAGCTGTTCAGTCTGAAACCGTTGATCTGTTTGATCAGTGTGTCGAATTGTTAGACATAAATCACCAAACTACAACAGCTGACAGGGTTATCAGAGCTCCAAAAACACTGGATTTTCCTCTATATTAATCACATTTGACATGTTCACTGAGGCATCACATCAGCTCTTCTAGGTTGCCGTCTCCATGCAGTGAGTCCTGCAAGAATTCAGAGAGCAACAACAGCAATTTTTAATGTTGAGCCTCCAGAATTAGTTAAATAGTAACACTGTGACTTTGAGATGGTAAATTAGGATTTTTTTCCAAATAAGGATCCCAATAAGATAACAGGCACTAAGATAAAATCTCCAGAATTCAGTTTTTTCCTCCTTTTATTCCTAAAAAATATGTTTCCGCTGTAAGTTAACTGATTTGGCTATAATGGATGCAACAATCAGAAATGCAGACACAGTCTAAATATATCTTGAGCTTATTGTATCAATGATTGGTTGACAAATCATCAACCAAAGGTTTCTTTTGCTGGAGCTTTTTCACAGCAGACATGTTAATTTAAGTGAGCCAGCATCCGCAATACCAGGACCCCGAAATCAAAGCACCTAATCAGTCGAACCAAAAGCTGCATTTCGTTTTTACCTCATTACCGGTGTGACAACGTGAAATCAGCTGGTGTTTTTTGGGGGCAAAATAAAAAAAATCCACAGACTCTTGTTCATTGTTTCTCCACAATCTGCTGAGTCGCTCACATCAATCAGCTTAAGTGGTTTCAGTATTGCTGTTATACACAAAAGTGGGCAGCCAGTTGCGAGTTGCAGTAAACTGAATGAGAAGTCGAGCTTGGTAAAAATGTTTAACGGCAACTTAAAGCGCAACCACGTTGTAAAGCGCTGTTAGTATTAAATCATGCAGGAGAAACACTGTGAACACTTCGTTTTTTTTTTCAAAATAAAAAAACCTCCATCAAATAACCCTTAAATGCACATTCAAACCCATGCAGCTACGAGCCAAAGGAAATGCACATGTATTAGAAAGAATATTCAGTGATACTTCATCTCAAGTTCTAATGCGGTATCTTTGCAGTATGTTTCAGAAATCCCATTTTTGTTGCCAATGTGGAGAACAACAGCTGAAATTAAACCAAACAAACATCAAAACATGAGATATATATGAAAATAACAACAACAACAAAAAAAAACTGTCAAGCTTGAGCTCGATCTGTCGACATCATGTTGATTGGTTGAGTCTGGAAATCACAGGAGACACTGGTGAGCGAGACTCCAGCCGTGTGGAGGTCTGTGCGCAGTTTGGCTTCGTAAACCCAATAACATGTACAATCTCTGCATCCTGTGAAACACAGGGGGATAAAAGCTGTGTGTCATCCACATCCGGTGTCGTGTCGTGGCAGCAGCCAGAGGCTCAGTTTCATTTCACCTCCAATAAAGAAAAGCCAGAGAGAATGACATTCATTTATAATTGAAATGGATCTAATGAAAAGGGCTCCGCTCAAACAATGATTATTTAAAGAGGTTCAGTGGTCGCAAGTCATGTGATGAATAAAACTGCACTGTAATGAAAGGCTGACGCCAGACACCTGAAATCTATATGCAGACAAGCAGCTCCAGTCCGTCTCGGATCAATGGCTGAGTCTGATAGTTCTGGTTCTGACGTCCAAATAAAAAAACACGAAGAAACAAAGCAAATTCAATATTCATGAGGAGTAAAAATGCATTTCAAATCACAGATCTTCAAAAGAAAAGGCTCAGATAATAAAAAAAAGAGCTCAGGGGAAGAAGAGCAGGGAGGGAGTTGTTTGTTAAAGTGACAACTTTCACCACAAAGTAGAATAAAAAACACGAAAACTGAGAGAAAAAACAGCTGCAAGCCGCGATTCAGGACTTGATTCCAGAGCAGCCCAGTTTCAAATCAGCTTACAGTGTGAGGGGCGAGGTCTTTCCGAAAGTGAAGGTTTCTGACTTTAATTACAGCGCCACCATCTGGCTGCTTGTTGCTTGCACATCATTTCCAGGTACTGGGAAGAGTTTCATGTTTGTAGCTCATTCCAGCTAAAGGCAATTTGAGATGTAGCAAAAAGAAAAGACATAATAATAATAATGATATGACTAAACTGGCACAAACAGAGTCCCTTTGGGGTTTGAACCCCACCGTCAGTGCTCTGTGCAGACCACTGCGGTTCCTCCACACCAAACTGGGAACAGCGTTTCTTCATTTGTGCACGGCAGGCGCTGTCATGTGGGACCACACAAACACAAACTGTTGGCACAACTTGGAAGCACACTAACGTCTAAAGTATCATTGTATGTTGTTGCCTTTCCCTTCATTACAAATGAACCACGGAAACCAGGAAAAACAAGGGTGTTCACCTACTTTTGGCTGTGTTGTGCATTCTTGAAAGGGAAGAACTTATCTGGACATAATCTGGATATGGAATATGTTCCCAACATGTTAGATTGTAATCTAATTATCAGTGACAAGCCTCCTTTTTTAAATCAAAAGCCTGAACACAAAGCAGCCAGTCGCCTTCTCCTGAGAGTCCACCGGTGCAGTTTGGAGCAGTTCGTACAAAACAGCAACATCTTTGGTGTCTTTCATGCATTTTCCTGTGCGCCTTTATCCCATTCAGCTCCAGTGGAGAAGTGATCACATGAGGAGGGTGTTTAGTGTATAAAAACTATTTTTTTACTACAAACCTTTTCCATTCAGTCATTTGTTTATATACGAGCATCAGCATGAAAACTCTGAAGATGAGAAGCTACGGTCTAATGCATATTGCCAAAGCTGCACCCCCCCATGTTCTCTGATAAAATGGCGTCTTCCATCCATCCATGTGTTCCATCCTGCTGATGGTCCGCTTTGCTGTCTCCTGCAGTGGGAGTGTGCTGTCTTCAGATAAAACTCTGATAGCTGTAGTTCACCGACTGCGTCTTTACAAACAGCTTAAAGAACCATCAGATGATGGAGTGTTCAGGTCTGTATCACACACACACACACACACACACACACACACACACTCTGCTAGGTTTTCACCCGCGGCTGGTCTGAAATGTCCTCTGGTGTTTTCTCTCCTTCGCGGGATTTTTTCCTCTTCTTGTGACCTGAGGAGACACGAGATGTTTAAGTTGATGAAAAGTTAAGGCTGGGTTCACACCTACAGCACACCAGATCAATATTATTATTGTTAATCAATGTTATTATCTGCCACCAGATCTGTTTACCTTTTTCTCACCTCAATCACTCGAGATGAAGAAAACAGAATAGTTCGTATCTGCTGGTTTGATTCACAGCGACCTGAAATTCATATTTTTGTCCTTCGAGATCGTCAGTGCGTCTCATCAGGCGATCTTTGAGTCATGAACTGAGAGACAAGGCAGACTACAACTCGGATCCCGACCTATCGAAGCCCGTAATCTCTCATGACCTTTGGTGCGCACAGCACCATCAACGAGCGTTCACACACTCCGTCGTAGGAGCGTGTAGGCGAGCGGCACACGTGTGTGCAGAACAGGTGGGATTCATGTGGTCTGATGTTCCTGAGCAGACAGTGACGGTCGAATGATTACAGGTTTGCTGCAGTGAAATAAAACCGCCTTCCTCTTTCTTTACAGCTCCATGCTGGAGAGTGCACAGAACTAAGAGACAGAGGGCAGAAAAATCTGACACGACAGGCTTTTTGCTCAGATACACAGGATGAAATGCAATTTTGTGTAGACTGAACTCAACATTAGATGGTTTGTTCATATCAGACTGAAATGAACAGAAATCAGTGTCTGACCTTATACACTATTGTTGTTTGTGTTTATCTGATTTATAATCTATACTTTGAAAATTGGTCAACAGTTCTATTGTAGAGCAAAAACAGTGGTGTGGCCCTTTAAGAAACAGAACGCCAAGAGGGCAAATCGGAAACAATAATGTAAGTTTAAGTGGGAGGCAGATTCTGGAGGGGAAGCTGTGACTGTGTGTGCGTGTGTGTGTGTGTGTGTGTGTGTGTGTGTGTGTGTGCGTGGGCGTGGGCGTGTGTATGGTGGATTTGTGTTTTCTATGGTGGTGTTTGCATGTGAATGAACGTCAAGGAGGAAAAAAGTGAGAAACGCATTGAAACAGTTGGTGAATAAGTGGTTTGTGAATGAGTGTGTGTGTGTGTGTGTGTGTGTGTGTGTGTGTGTGTGTGTGTGTGTGTGTGCGCATGCATGTGTTTGTGTGGGTGGGCGGGGTGTGTCTTTCCGTGGTCTTTGCTGTCTTTGTGTGGACCAGTGTCAGTTTTAAACCGTCATAGCGAGGACGTTTCTGCACTGTGAGGACTTCCTGTCCGGTCGTTACTACTTCAAAGTCCTGTTTGAAGTTAATTTTAATTTTAAGTTTGAAGATTGTGATGAGGGTTGTGTTCAGCATGTGGTCGTGATGGTGAAGGTTGGGCGTTCCTCACAATTGAATAAAGACAAATGTGTGTGTGTGTGTGTGTGTGTGTGTGTGTGTGTGTGTGTGTGTGTGTGTGTGTGTGTGTGTGTGTGTGTGTGTGAGTCAGACTAACTGAGTTTGAGCAGGAGTTTCTTGCCGAGTGTGTCCTCTGAGCCGCTCAGCGAGAGGCTGCTGATGAAAGGAGACGTGTCCGTTTCTATGGGAACAGAGGCCATGTCTGAGAGAGAGAGAGAGAGAGAGAGAGAGAGAGAGAGTCATGACCCCGTCAGTGATGAACAGCTTTGGTCTCTGTTGGAGGAGAAATTAAAGTCCTGTAAGACTTTCAGCTAAGTTTGTGTGTGAGGTCAAACTGATGACGTCCCACCAACAAACTGGAGCACAGACTGTATAAAACATGGACGTGACTGCGCCTGACTTCGCCAAACTGTCAGCTGATCCAAAAATGCGCAAAGAGGTGGAGCGTGGGTGGAGCTGAGAGTGAAGCCTGGTTGCTGAAAGCTAGCAGCTAGCTGTCGCTCATTATTATCATAATTATGCATAACTTAAATATAATTCGAGAACTTTTTTTCTGGACCAATCAGATTTCTCGTCTGAAAGCAGCTGTTTCCATGTGTGGAGCTGAACGTCGTACCAGTGTGTGCGTCGGTCTCAGATCTGTCCTCCCTGATGTACGGGATCTCATCCATCCTGAGAAACACTGAATCACTGGGACTCTTCTGGCCATCAGACTTACTTCCTGCAGCACACACATAAACATACACACACATCAGAAGACATGTCACATCTGTCCATTCACTACATTCAAACACACACCTGTTTCTTACTCTGTTGTCTCATCAGGTTTGCCACCGGTGCCGCAACACATTCACGAAACCTCAATCTAAAGTAAATACAGTTTTATAGAACACGTAGAGTCCTATCATGACCTACTATTACATTAAACCTTTGTCTTAATTTTCACTCTAAAACCAAACCCAAACCTCAACAGAGCTAATGCTAAACACCTCTCAGAACTAGCCAACATGTCCGAAGGTCAAAAAGTCAAGCTGGTTCTCATCAGTTGCTTCCCAGATAAACTGGCACACGTCATCTGCAAACACAGTGCAAACAAAAAGACGGAGATATGAGCTGCGATTACTCTTCTTCATGTTTGTGTTCTCCTTCACATGCAACCTCATTTCTCTCCGTCATTTCAAAGCAGTCTTTGCAGTTTGAGCTGGCTGAGGTCATTGAACTTTATTCATACTGCATATTGTGCCATAATGGATTCAGAAAAACTCATTTGAAGGAGCAGCTTTCGTTTGTCTGCCTCCAATGGCTCAAATCATCTATTATTGACTGACTGTAAACCTGCCGCAGGATTGTCATTTCCTCTTTGCCTCTCTTTGTTCGATCTATCCGCTGCGTGGAGCTCAGGGTGCTTACGGACGATGCGGTTCTTCTCGTTCAGCAGCGAGGTGCTGTGCGGGACGCTGGACTGCTGCCCTCGCGTTCGTGCCGAGCCGGGCCGGCTCGGCTCTCTGGGCGGGGGCATGAGGGTGGTGGTGGTGGTGGTGGTGTGCTGTGGGGGCATTAGGGTGGCCGCGTGCTCGTTTGCTGGAGGCTCTGGGGTCAGCGTGTTGCTCTCTGTCAGACGGGCGTCAGCATCAGGCGTCTGAGGCGAGCTGTCCATCCGGGTGGCTGTGACAGCGTTCTGGTAGTGGCTCCGGGTGATCTGACACACAATACGCACCGTCGCTGTTAGCTGATTATTTGATCTTTAAGATGAGAAAACAAACCATGGCTACCGAAATACCTTAATGTAACCTTTTAGAGAAACGCAATAACAGTAATATTTAAATACTGCTGAAGATGGACGAACACAAGATAACTAAAAGCTCTCAGGTGGAACTACTATCATTCCTGTTTGCTCTATTCATCTTTATTTTCATCTTTCATCTTCTCATGCTTTAGTGATCCTCTGACCATTAAAGGTTAATCCTAAATGCATGTTTACAGCATTTGAACCTCTACTGAAATCACCAAATACATACATGAAAGGAAGAGAACCCAGCCTGCAGCCGCACACAGTGATGTCCTTACAGGTCATAGTAATGGTGAAAACGGTCGTGTGAGGTTCAGGTGTTACCTTGATGATCTGCAGATGTGTGAGCTGTCTGACAGAGTAGTCCGGCAGATAAACGTTCCCCCCTCCGTTCAGCTGGCCCATGCTTCCTCCGTACAGCATGGACTCAGAGCGGTCCAAACCACTGCTGCGAGAGGGGGACCTGTGGACTGCAGAGCGAACTTTAAATATTTCATCAAACATATTCACTAGGCCAGACGAGAACTGGTATTGTCAATCAGTCAGCATCAAATCACGAGCGAGCTCAGGGACGCTACCTCATTTCACCCTGCTTAATATGCAAAGGGCTTGGCTGGTGTAACTGAAACGTTCATCTGAGTGGCTTTACTCAATGAATGCTGCATTCACTGGTTTGGCAGTTAAACGGCTCGAAAGTGTTCGCATAGTTTAAGCTGTCCAGAGCAACTTTAATGCCCGGACTTAAGATTTGTGGAGAGTCTAATTTGTCAGGTTTGACCTCTTAAAGTGCACATCCACCAGCTAGCACACACGGCACACACATATTCACTCACAAGGAGTACTTTCCCTGTAGATTCTTTCTGATTTTCATGATTAAACTGCTTTAAAGCCTTTCGACCCTTCAGGTCTTTAAGCAGCTGAATTACAATTACGTATTTGCTCTATATGGTTAAGATTAAACTCTGGATTAGATTTCGGTGTACCTGTTGGCATGATGGCAGGTACCCCAAAGTAAGAAAAAGCTCCGTTCTCAAACTTCAGCGCTTCTTTACCGAACTCCACCTCAACTCGACCCTGAAGAAACACAGCGAAGGAGGAAGTCAGGTGATGCAGCATAAAGAGCAAGAAAGTCTGCACATGGAGGAGGTGGAGCGGATGGATGGATGGATGGATGGATGGATGGATGGATGGATGGATGGATGAATGAATGAATGGATGGATGGATGGATGGATGGATGGATGGATGGATGGATGGATGGATGAATGAATGGATGGATGGATGGATGGATGGATGGATGGATGGATGGATGGATGGATGGATGGATGGATGATGGATGAATGGATGGATGGATGGATGGATGGATGGATGGATGGATGGATGGATGGATGGATGAATGGTTGGATGGATGGATGGATGGATGGATGGATGGATGGATGGATGGATGGATGGATGGATGAATGAATGGATGGATGGATGGATGGATGGATGGATTGGTCAAACAAACACAGGACTTTCACCCAGGAGACCAGTATTCATGTACTGCGTGAAACCGAAGGTCAGCGTAGGATGTGTTGGACAAGTTTAATACCCACAACAGCCACTCAGGGGATCCCTCTCAAAATGCGATGGACAGACTGAACCATTGTAAGTTCTTGTCTAGAAGACGGAGGCAGGTACCTGCAGCACCAGGACAAAGTATTCCACCGGTTTGTTGCGCTGGAAAAGGAAGTGCTGTTGTGCTCGTTTGTTCTTCTCATCAAACTTGAGCTCTTGAACCACACTGGGGTGTTTGATCAGCCTCAACAAGATCTTCTCTGAGATATGAGCCGGTTTGAAGGGTTCCACCTCTGATGGAAGAAAGAGAGCGTCACTGTTACTGAGCACGTTTCATGCTTTCTCATTCCTTTTTACTCCCTCATGCATCATCACACACTGGTCTACCTTGAGATTACTGGGTTCTGTGAAGACATAAAAGCCGAAGTCAGAGTCAGCGAGCTGATTGGCGGTTACCTGTGGAGAGGAAGCGGTGCGTTGCCAGAAGAAGCTGAGGAGAGATCTTCACTTTCATTTCGTTCTCTGACAGTTTGAAGATGGAGAAGTCTTGCTGCTTCCGCTCGTGGTGAGAAACGCGACGCTTCGAGCGATTATCAGCTGACGGGACAGACGCACACCAACACACACACAAAAACAGGATGTTCAAACCACACGTCTTTAGTAATGATCCCAAACATTGTCTCCTGTTATGTGTGTGTGTTTGCATGCATACTGTAGAGGTCTGTCTCATCCAGGATCTCTGACTTGATGATCTCCTCGATGACGTCCTCCAGGGTGACGATGCCCATCACCTCATAGAAAGGGTCGCCCTCGCCCTCGTTGTTCACTCGCTGCACGATGGCGAGGTGGGATTTCCCTGCAGGAGAGCATTAACAAGGCGCCTCAAGTCAGCGTCACGTTTAACCCAGAATGCTTAAATCCCTTCAGCAGCCTTGAAGCTACAAAGAAAATTCACAAATATGTAAATTAAATAGTTTTTTTTGCAGATCAACAACCACAGTCTCTTTTTCATCATGCCAGGAGATTCAAATTTAATTTGAGGGTTTAGACGTACGTCTGAGAGCTAGTTTTTTCCTTTCAGTATGTGGGAAAGGAGGGAGGAGCAGAGGAAAGAGATGGAGCACATTTCAGGAAGCTGCTGTCATCAATATTGCACATGTCCGGATATGAGCACAAATATGATTATATTTTATATATGTGTGGTTTGATTATTGATCCGAGTCTCCTTGTACAATAGGTTTGCCCTCAATAATGGGAAATACTTGACTACATAAATTAAGACTAAGATGCCTGATTGGATGATCAGCAGCACAGTCGCAGTGCAACAACAGCCTGACAGCAAGCCAAATGTAGTCATTTTCTCAGATCCTCAGCAGTGCAACAACAATAAATGAAAACCGCAGCAGCTCGATGCTGTAAAAGATAAAAGATTTAAAGGTACAGACGTCTTTACGGTTGCATATTGTGAAATAAGCCTGTTAGATTTCATGTGGAGAGCTTGGATTAGGGATTGGAAAACTGTTTTCTCTCACATGTTTGCATGACTCACACAGAGTGGGAGTGGAGCTCTGCAGTCGATGTTCGGTAAGTGGAGCAACAGCAGAAGCTGAAAGGAGTGGGTGTAACAGCAGGGAGGATTCAACACGAAACACACACAGCAGACACAGAAACTGAGTTCAGCACGTAAAGGCACTCAGATGTCCAGAGTCTGCAGACCCTCTGCTGTGTTTACCTCCACGATGACGAGTGTGTGTGTTTAGAGATGAGAGTCTTGGGGCGTTTCCAAAGCTAAATGGAATATTAATAATCCATGCACTGCTGGATAAAAGTCTTGGTCTGGAGATTTTGCAGAAGAAGGAAATAAAACAAAACAGACTTACTTACTTCAAGGTGTGTCTGTAAATGAAGCGAAAGAGTGTGTGCGTCCCGATCCAGCATGTGTGTTACTGGCTAACGAGTCACTGCACTGCAGACAGCAGCGGTTGTGAGTTGCATCACTCAGTCCACTGTTACATAATTCACGGCTTTACTGTCAGAAAATGTGCGGATGTGCTCACATACACACGCGCAGAGATGCACTCCCTGCACACACACACATGCACTGACAGAAAACGGAGTGAACCCTTGTTTGCCTGGCTCCAGATCAGCTCCCTGACTGAGATTCTCCCTCTGTTTCTACACTCTCTGCCTGCCAAATACTACCTCACACACACACACACGCACGCACACACACACACACACACACACACACAGAAATGCACACAATTCTGGCAGAGCCGCATTCAGCTAAGTAGGTCAGCCTTACATACAGGATAGACTGAGAGTGAAGTGAAGTGAGCATTTGCAGCTAGTGTGCTTAATAATCTGTCTCTCTGTATTCTCCAGATTTAATAACATCTTTATTTATCATCTTTACATCTTTATTTTATGAGTCCTCGATTTCCCCTGAAGCAGCCCAAGAGTTATACACAATACAAGTTTCCAGACTGGAACAATATAATGATTATATGTATCATATCGTGATTAGATGTAGTCAATCTGTGCACCATCTAACCTTGACCAGAAGTCAATCTTAACACTACACGGCTGATAAAGTTTACGTTAAACAGAATGTGTTGCTCTGTAAGAGAAACCTGATTAATCCAGTGAGGATATTTGGATTAAAAAGCGCTGCTTTGGTTGACGAATGGAGCAAAGCTGATGAAAGATGGGAAAGAGAGAGAACGGACGACACCTGACATGAGCTAAAACCACATTTTCAACTTCTTTCTGCCGTAAAATTCTTCTGCATAATCCAGACAAATGTCCTTTAAATGTATCTCAGCGCTGTAGATAACAAAGCCCTTCCACCAATCCAAGCTCTGAGGGATCCTTTCTGTCTCAGCTTGATGGACTTAATTACACAGAGCTAATGGGACATGGTGCACAGAATGCACATTTAACAAGTGTTTATTCATCTTTTAAGGCTAGCAAAGTTAATATCATGATCAAAGAAAATGTTTCACAGCAGACTTTGACTGATGTCTGAATCGTCCGGTTCTGTTCTGAAGCGCCTCATCGTGTTTGCCATTGTTACGTCACAGCAGGAAAAGCACAGGTGTAAGTAAGAATGCTAATTATGGCCCAGGCTCATTTAAGTGTCCCAGGCTGCGAGCTAGCACCCGCAAGGGCCCAACAAAGTGCATACGAAGCTGGAATGATTAATTAGCTTGTCCTGCTGCAACAAGCCAAAATGTCTGCTGTGAGAAAGGCTCATGAACTCGACATCACTGCAATGTGTAGGGCAGCCAAAAGGAAGGCGCCACAGACTACAACGGCGAGCATCCAGGGTTTGGACATGGAGATCGCGGCCAAATGCAAATATCTGGGTGTTCACCTCAACCACAAACTGGACTAGACAAACACTAGAAGGACCAAAGTGGACTCCATTTGCTGAGAAGACAGAGGCTCTTTGGAGCGTGCAGGAGACTGTTAAGAACATTTTCTGAGTCTGTGGTGGAACCTGCAGTCTTCAGCGCAGTGGTCTGTGGGAGCTCAGAGAGGGACAGAAAAACACTGAACAAACTGGCCAGGAGGGCTAGCTCCTGTCCTGGACTTCCCTCTGGACAACATCGAGGAGGTGGGTGAGAAGGGGGATGTTCGCCAAGCTGACATCGGTCATGGACAACCCTTCCCACCCCCTGCATGAGACGGTGGGGGCCTTAAGCAGCTCCTTCATCAACAGACTGCTGCATCCAGCGTGTGAGGAGGAACGCCACCACAGGTCCTCCAGCATCCTTTAACATGGCACTGTGTTCATGCTGTTTCACATCACAGACCATTATTTACACACACACACACACACACACACACACACACACACACACACACACACACACACACACACACACAGTATATACTGTGCAATAACCCAAGGACACTGTATTTTTGCCAATATTTGTATACTCTTTTGTATATAATGCACATAGACTTCTATAGTTGATTATAGTTTGCATCTTTTTATCTATAGTTGATCTTATTTTGCGTCTTTTTTATTGTCTATTTCTTCTACTTGTGGTTTTTCTGCCTCTCCTTTTGATTCTGCTGTTGTAACTAGAGAGTTTCCCCAGCGTGGGATCAATAAAGTCTTATCTTATCTCAGCTTTCATTAGCCAGTGTTCCTGGAAATTAGCGGATCTGCAGCTTCCCCTGCTTTTTCTCTTTCGTGTCTTGTGTGTCCCCTCTCCCTCTGTGTCCTGTCTGTCTCTCCCCTGTCTGTCCCTGCAGGGCGTGGCCTCCTTCTCCTCCCCTGCACTCGATCACTCGATGAACACTCACCTGTCGCCACAGTGCATAAGCACCAGCTCTCCACTCAGCGTGGTAACGACTGAGGCTCCTGCAGCTCCTGCAGCTAAGTATATTTTTTGCTCCAGTTGCAATTTAAGACTTTGGGTTGACATTTTGGGGTCCTGTAAACCACTAAACTTAACACGCTGTGGTTTTAGGAGCATTTTGTACATATTTATTTCAAGCCAGATAACAGATGGAGTCTTAGGAACCACGTCTTTCAGATGGTGATATGTGCAAATGTGTGGCCTTCAGGCGACTGAAGGTTGAATTCGGTGATTCACCTCATCAGGGTCCCATCCGGGACTGCTCAATGTGTGCCGTGGACCAGGAGGAAGCCCCCCTCCCAAAGGTTAAACTCATCACAGCCTGCTCACTCACTGAAAATGCTTTAGCTTACTTTGGATGACGACATATACTGTAAACGACACTTTATTTCACTGCACGATCTGTGTTTGCAGGCTGAGAACGGATCTACTGAATGTGTAATAAACAGCATTAACACAGAGAGCAGATGGCAGGGAGACAAACTGGAAATATAGCATACTGAATATTTTATACTCAGCCTCCCGGGGGACTGTGCAGTGACAAGGACAGAGAGGGGAAAGGATTCAGAGGGAGAAAATGAAGGGCTGTGGGGCGTCGATTCAGCAGAAAAAAGGCAGCAGTGTATCATATAAATCAATCTCTGGTTAAACAAACTCCACTTTCATTACGACAACCATAAATCCATGTTTCAGGTGACAATATATCAGATATTTGTCTTATTTTGTCAGCATTTACTCATCATACAAGTGATAAGTTGTTTTGTTGTTGTGAGACTTGGGACCACTTTGTTGAAGCTACTGGGGATCCATAAACAATAAAAAAATAAGAATCAATTCCCCACATCTCATACCTGCTAACGCACAGAGCGTACTTGGCTGCACAGAGACTTTTATTATCTTAATTTTGAAGCTAATGATGTTCTTGTTGTGTATTTTGGCTCCTCTCGTTTGAGCTTTCTGGCAGAGGTTTGCAGACTCCGGTCCAGGATTGGTGTGTAATGTTCACCGTTCAGCTTCCCATCTGTCTAAACAAGATCCCCCTGGCACTGAGAAGCTTCTCCGTACCGGCGCGCTACTGCTGCCGTTGTTCACAGCGGGGAAGGTGTGATTTGGCCGGCGTCGTTCATGCTGCTTCGCATTCAGGCCCAAGAATGCCTGTGTAGTCGCACCACACCAGCGGACTCACTACACCGCTGCAGTGAATCTAAATGTAGTGAAATCAGTGTTTTACAAACTCTTGGCAAGCAAAGATTGATTGATTCTCCCATCCAACTCTTCCTGCCAGCATGAATTGGCTTTTTACTGCAGATATCTAGGTTATGTTTACAATAAGTGACACAATAAACCAACACTTTCTCACTCACACGGACGCTTGGTCAGGAATCATTAGCGTCACATTTTAAGGCACTGGGTATCGCTTTTAGATCGTTTTTCAATGTGCAGCCAATTTAGCAATAATAAATATGCAACGTTCAGCTACAACTACGAGCTTGGCCTGCGTCACAGTATAGTACTATGAAAATCTGGCCCTGTGGGGCCTGGTATCTACTCCATAAGTCAGCTCAGTCAACCTGAGTGTATCTACGTGGCTCATTTAGCAAAGCACGTGCGTTACAATATGCAGCTTAATAGAGGTCTTCACCAGTCCTCTGTCACCAATTAATTATGCTACGGCTCAAGCCTGCTGTGTTTCTGCCTTCTAAGCCAACAAAAAGCACAGATCGCAATTAAATCTTTGAGTTTTAATTGTTTCATTCATTATGCGGATGACACACAATTTCATGTCCCAGTAAAAACCAGTGAAAGAGGCAATTTTCTTCAGTTATTATCTTCTCTGCCTGAATTAAAGTGCTGGATGGCCCAAAATGTTTTCCAGCTGAACGAAAACAAACCTGAAATCATCATTTTTGATCCTCCGCAGTTCATCCCAACTTCACAAAAAGCATCTCAGCTCTACAAACGTCAGACCTGCAGCCAAAAACCAGGGTGTGACATTAAAAAGTGACCTTTCATTTCAGCATCACTTGGGACTTGAGACTTAACTGTGTGTAAAATGCACTGCAAAACAATGACTTTGGTAGCATCGAGACAAATCAAATGTTAATGAGACAGAGAATCAGTGATGAAGCTGACCAGCTGACATAAACAGTATGAATGTGTGACTGGAGAAACAGATCAGAGAACAGTTAAACTGGTCAAAAGGTGGTCTTCAGAAACATGCCAGCAGCTAAGGACCTCCACAAAGCAGAGGTGCAACAGTCAGTGCGCTGCTGCATGGTGCAGGTATTTGGCCATCTGATTCACTAAATGCCACGATGCTGCACAGCTGTTCACCGCTTTGCCTGTTTTTTCCCCAGAGCTCTCTTTGACAGCATCCGCCGCTGCAGGGTCCTCATTGAAATGAATGAGGGAACCTGTGTTTGTCTGCCGCAGTGCCTGAAAGTGCTGTTACAGAGACAGAGAGGCACAGGAGGAGAGAGACCTTGTTTCTAATCCTCTAGTCTGTGCAGATTATCTCATCCAGATCCCTCTGAGGCGCAGGGACGCAGGAGCCGTGTTTGTGCTCATCCTCCCGGCTTCACACAAAAAGCCCAGTTAACACACGTACACATGGAGATCATGCCGGATGATGTAAGATCAGCCACACATTTTGGCTACCATCACTCCTTCTGTAAAGCCTTTACAAAGACATTAAATGTGTTTTCAAAATATGCAACGCAGTCAAGCTAAAAACGGTGAAAATATGACATTATACCAGATTTTCACTCGGTGCTTGTAAAATAGGCAGAAGTGTAAACATTCGAGCTGTTTCCTGTAAACAGATGCAGCCTTGGTCAAGGTGCCCTCCTGTGTTTACCTCCATCTCTTCCTGTCCTCACCACAAACCCCACAGAAAATGCTGACTATGCAGGGTCCCTGAACATGCAGCAAGGCAGTGATGAAGAGCGAGGCCTGCGATTGGCTGGTGAGCACCCCACCCGATTTTGAACTCCACAATAAAGCAGGAGTACCAGCTGACTCCAGACAGGAGAAAAGAGTGTTCTGCTGCAGCAGCACTGCGAACTGGGGTTTAACTCTTGCAGGGAGGGGCTGTGCACACTGCAGGCTCGTTACCAGCTCCCATTTACACAGATGCCCACTGACAATATGCTACTGTTATCTAATCAGCAGCCTTAAGGGAGCAGATAGAGGTTCAAGAACGATGCTCAAGGGTAATGCAGCCAGTCCAGAGACTCAAACCAACAACTTTTAGGTCACATCCTCCTCTATTCTTTACAAATTGTTGCTTCTGTGTGACACTAAGTAGCCAGTAAACAGGGTACAAATGCAAGTTTACTCCTTGGACATGTTTTTTTCCCCAGACTGAGGAAACACAGCTCTACATAAAGTCAAGAAAAATGTATTTCACATTAATATAAGAGTGGCTATGAATGGGTTTGTTCTCAGGTCTCCCTTGAAAAAGAGCGATCTGAAAGAAACTGCCTCATTAAGTCAGTAATAGCGAGAGAAACGCTGCAAAATCACGAATCCAAGGGGCCTTAATCAGGTGGGCTACCTGGGCTTTATGGTCCTGATGAGCACACCTGGAAAGCACCATCAGACTGAAATCAACGTGCTCGCTTATACTGACCATTTGCATGATCTGTGCTTGATCTCATGCACGTGAGGTTTGTCTGGTGCTCACTGTCAGGTGACAATCTCACATCTCCGGATATGCACGGTAAAAACCAAAGCCTGACTTTACTTCAGCTGCGTTTACACATTTAAAACGGTGTTTTCTTCTTGAAGGTGGTTCAAATTTCATAATAAAAAAAGAAAATCAAACAGATGACGGAGGTGTCAGGTTGATGACGTGTAGGTAACATGACTGCTAAGCAACACATAAAAAGGCATCAAAGGGATCAGGATGAACTATAGTCACTGCCTGCACCCTCACCCACAGGTTACCATGGTAACCAAAGACCCCTCAGATGCCAGTCTCCCCTTCAGCATGCCAACACTAACTCTGGCACCACAGCCTGGAGAAGTATGAACCACGAGCATGAGAAAGGATATATATACATATTTTTCATACAATGCATTTATATTCTTGAATTTCATTTGACCTCAATAATGTCAGCTGTTTCCAGTCAATATTTTCAGCTGCCACACACACACACACACACACACACACACACACACACACACACACACACACACACACACACACACACACACCTCACCTTTCTTGAACTCCTCCAGCATGGCGTCCAGCTTGGTGTCGTTGAAGACGCAGTGCAGGGGGTGCTTGTAGAACTGGGTGATGGTCTTCAGCGGGGTGCAGTCGTCCGGGTCCACGAACGCGAGGTCCTTGACGAACAGGATGTCCATGATGTTGGAGCGCTCGTTCTCAAACACCGGTATCCTCGTGTATCCACTCTGCATGATATCGGACATGGTGTTGAAGTCCAGCACCACGTCCGAGGCCAGCATGAAGCAGTCGGTGAGCGGCGTCAGGACGTCCTCCACGGTTTTGGTGCGCAGCTCCAGCGCTCCCTGGATGATGTTGAGCTCCTCTTTGACTAGGTCGTGGTAGGGGTCGGTGACGCGCAGCATCTCCAGGAGTTTCTCCCTGGTGTAAAAGTTGGAGATCTCCTGGTTGAGGATGAGGTCCAGTAGTTTGCTGATGGGGTAGGAGATGGGGAAAGAGAGCACCATCAGCAGCCGCGTCACCCAGATGGTTTTGGAGGCGATGGCCAGACCGTGACGCGACGCCACCGAGTGTGGAAGGATCTCCCCGATGAAGAAAATACCGAAGGCGCAGATGACCGTGGAGAGCCAGGTCATGCCAAGGATTTGGCACATCCACACGGCGAGCGAGGCGTTGATGATCGCGGTCCCCAGCAGTAAAGTGCAGAGGACGTAGTTACCGTGCCGGCGCACCGACTCGATTTTGCGCGCGTAATTCTGCTCCTTGTCGGTGCCGCTGTTCTGCAGGACCTGCAGCTCCACCGGGTCCAGCGCCAGCAGGCTCAGGTTCAGCCCGCTGAACAGAGCTGACAGCCCGAGCAGCAAGACAGACACCAACACCTGCAGCCAGAGCTCCGGGACAGCCGAGCGCTCCGCCACCGCCACCCAGAAATCCCTTGTCCGGTAGTGTTCCCATTTGGATCCGTCGAAGGCGCACATGGAGTAGTATTTGATCTTCTCTCCCCTCCGCAGGTCCTTGGCCAGCAGCTCCACCAGCACCGAGTTCTGACTCGAAGCAGACTTGAAAGAACCTAAAACCTCGATGTCGGACGTCCTGGCATTCTTGTCCATGCACATGTTCCGCTTCGGGTGAACTTGTCCCTCTCGCCCCGGAGTTGGCTCCTCGATGAAGGCGATCCAGGGCGCGGCGTTGTTGGCGCGAGTCCCCGCGGTGCGGTTGAGCCTCTGCGGGGAGGTGGAGTAATAAACCCGCAGCATGAAGCGGGTCCCCTCGGTGGCTTTCAGCACCCCGTCCTCCACGGACAGCTCCGCCCCGGTCTCCTCCGGCCGAAAGCCGAGCAAGCCGTGCGCCGGGGCGGGGAGCAGAGCGCAGGCGGACAGGGAGAGCAGCAGCAGGCGGGACAGAGACCGCGGAGCCCCGCTGGAGAGCAGGGCTCCGGTTCGGAACCGCGCGGCCGCATCCTCCGCAGCCATGATGCGGTGTGAGATGCTCGTTCAGTCCAGGGCTCCCAGGTCACGTGGTGCAGCGAGGTTCCGGTCCATGTGGGAGAAGGAGGGACCCGCAGCTCCGTGGCGGTGATTATGATGTTCTGCTGGGCTGAGAGAGGGTCGCGCGCTCCACTCTGCCGTGACGTAACTTTCTAATAATAGCCTCGAGCTCTCTACCCTGACAATGAGTAATGTCGCTGTAGTAAAGCAGCAGCTCACAGTTTGTTATTGAGCATAGTGGCTGATTTATAGTGAATTTCTTGTTTTAGGATTATTTGAACCTTCTGCGGTGCCACTTTTAAACCAGTTCCGGTGTGTGGATACGCAGAGTTTACACAACACAGCAAAGGTACTATGATCGCAGTCTTACTTGCAGATATTCGCGACTCTCGTGGAAGCGTTTCCAGTTATCTAATCGCTTTTTCCATCAATGAAAAAAACCCACTTATTCCTAAAGAAAAGATGGTTGTGGCCTGTCAGCACTTACCGTTATTATAATAAAGCACGGGGCGTTTATTAGATGTTTCAAATGACTAATCAGTGGGTAATAATAACTTAATGCTTTATAGATCCATCAGTGGATGGAGCATAGACCTTCTGGGTTGCCAGATTGTGCTAAATCCTCCTCCCGCCAGTTGTTTTGTCTGCGTTGTTAATCAGGATGACTCCTCCTGTGGACTGTCAGACCAAACAGACTATATCCTCTGCAAAATGAGCAGAATTTAGACCAAAAGCTATTTATTAACACTTCACCCACATTTACAACTGCTGACCTCATGGATTATTGTAAATAAACAAATAAACACTTATTAATGATAATTAATGACTTAACCAGCATAACTGCACACCTGATGGTTTCGTAGGCTGTGCAAACCCTTGAGCATTTATTATGGATTACATCTAACTGTAATACTGCCAAACATTCATCACACCATTAGTTACAACAACAAAGCGCTATAGTTAGTTTTGTCTCCATCAGTGGCAAGCAGTCAGTTCTGGGACGTGCAGCGGCATCAGGGCTCTGATATTTGAGTAGGACCTCCTGTTAGACTGATGAATCAGTCGGTTGATTAACTGACTGATATCTGGCATTTTGAGATAATCAGCGAGGCCAGTTAAACAAAAGGTGTGCGGACAGGTCAGAGACGATGCACATTTTTATTTTCCAATATTTTTCTATACTCAGATGAACAATACACTGGTGTTAAATAAATGTTCAACGGGACCAAAACAAAGCAGCACGCCTGGTGCATTATTTATTTATCTTCTATTTATTTATGGCCGTTCATAAATGTTCCTGCTCTCTCAGACCGATGCTGCCGGCTGTTGATAAATGCTTCTGTTAAGTGCACGATATATTCTGTCATTTAAAACAAATGCACTGCAGACAGAGTGCAGATAAGCAGAGACAGTGCAGACAATAACATTAGTGTTAAATAAATGTTTATTCAAGTTCAACACTTGTGTCTCATTTATTATTATTGTTATATTGTTGTATGTTGTCTGAGGCGTTACATATTAGCCATTGAGAAACCCATATCGTTTGACCACTGACAGGATCCCTCTTACACAGCAGTTCCCGACCCTTTTCCCATGTTTGATTTGAAGGTTTTATTCAGTATCTTACAAGAAAAATCCCAAATTAAATTAAACAAACCTCTAGATTAGAAAGCATGAGCTGTTTAGTAAACACGTGTCTTCAGTCTTAGTCAAGGTGTAATTAGGGTGAAACCCTCTGGTCTGACAACAACAGCTCATCCCATCGTGATGTTATTGTCTAAACACTGTTTCCTGACCTTCAACATCATCTCTAAACCTGAAACTAGAAATGCTCAGATTCATTCAGCAGATGTAATGTGTTTGCTCTTCTCCTTCACTGTTCACATTTTTTTTCCAGCCCAGTCTGTCGTGTTGCGCTCTTGTATTCAGGCCGTCTGTCGTCGGCCGTCCGACCTTCCTTGTGCAAGTGTCACCATCATTTTCAAAACAGAAAAAGGGTTTTAAACAAACTTGTCACAAAGCCGGAGCAAACGGCAGCCATCAAACTATCATTGTATGCTGTAGCATTAAGATGTCTCTATATGTGTAGAGTTGGATCAATGTGTCTGACAGTATGTTCATACTTTCTTCTACTAAAATAAATCCAGTCTTTTTTGTTTTTGTGGTGCAGACTGCTTCTCAGCATTCATGACAGGCTGAAGGCAAAAGAGAGACATAAACAATTGTAAAAATTAAAACTGACATTGGTGCTTTGCGTTAAAATTTGCATCAATCAAGGTTAATTTAATGGCACGAACTGCAGAGGACTGGGATTACGCGTTTGTCCACACGGTGGCGGTAGAGCCCAACACATCCACAAACTGTCACAATAACACGGTGATACACTAATTATTGTAATTCATATTTCATTGTCATATAACAGTAATGGCTTAACTTCTCCATTTAAATGTTAAATTTAACATTGTATTAACACACACACACACACACACACACACACACACACACACACACACACACACACACACACACACACACACACACACACATTAGTGGAGGGCTGTCAGAGTGATGGGACCGTCCGTGCTCCAAGCAGTCAGAGGTTCAGTGCGTTGCTCAGTGGCACCTCCACCACCTCTTACCACTTTTAATATAAATCTTAATCTGTAAAGTCACTAAAGCTGTGGGTGGAGTAGTCGTGTAAAGTAGCATAAAATGGAAATACTCAGGGAAAGTACAAGTACGTCATTTGTGCTTGAGTGAATGTTCTTAGTTGCAGTCCACCACTATCATGTGTACATGATGGATATCTAATACCTAAAACTTAATATCTAATAAGTTTAAAAACGAATCACTTATCAATATTTCAGTCACCTGCATATCTAGAAACAGCATTTGCAGACCTCAGTTTCTGAACCTCTCAGCCTGCACCCCCTCCTGACCGTCCTGGGACAAGCTTGTGGTTGATGAGCCCTTACAGCCGCTGGGCGGAGCTTTGGGTCTGCAGCAGCACAGCATGCTGTGAACTGTAACCGCCTGCCAGTCAAGCAGGTCTCAGATCAGTGGTGTCTTCTGCCGTGGAGGCAGTCGTGTGAAATTAGCAGAGAAACACGCACGTGAACGCCGCGCAGAGCCAAACGTGGCCGATTAAAAACCCGCTGGTGCATGAACCGAGGCGCTTCAGCTGGGACGGTTTCAAAGTTGTTCAGAAAATCACACATTCTGGTCAATATTTACAAAAGCGGGTTAGTGATTAACTGCCCTCAGCTGCAGCAGCTGCACAGAGTCCCAGCACACAGGGAGCGAGTAGCTCGGTCACTCTGTCCGCTTCACAATGCTTTGCTTCCGGGCATGGAGAGGTCTGCGGCCCCTGCTCACAGGAGGTCATCCGTCAGCATGGAAACGAGCCCAGAGCTACTCAGCAGCTGCCAAGCTGGACCTCAGCGGGATTTATCCGCCCATCGCCACTCCGTTTACCGCCAACGAGGACGTGGACTACCAGAAACTAGAGGAAAACCTGCATCAGTATGTTAAGATACCTTTCAGAGGTGAGGCCCGAGGCGCAGGGCGCGCGTTACCAAGCTAAACTCAGGATTCCGACAGGCCTGTTTAGAAAGGGTCCCAAAGTTAGTCCCGGCGGCAGGGGTCACCGAGAGGGAGCCAGACGGTTGAGTTTAATCTCAGTTCATAGAAGCAGTGAAACTTAATCACCAGTAATCAGGTGCGTGTGGGACTCAGATGAGGTCCTTTTCAGCAGAAAACTCTGATGGATCCTAAAAGTTACATGAAACCTCAGCCAAACTTCTGAACTCTTTTAACTGTTGCAAAAACCTGCTGACATTGCCATGAGCTGTTTGTTTAGGGACCTGACAGACAGGACAAAGTTCAGGACGCAGGAAAAACGCAAAATCACCTGGAGGCCTGCAGGTGTTTGTCGCTCTCTGCTGGTCTTTTAGTGTTACTACACATTTCATTTTTATAGAAGTTTTGGAAACGCAGTATTGATGGTACCCTACCACTATCAAATCTGCTGTGTAGCCTATGACCACTATCTACTGCTGCTAGTATCACTAATACTAATCTTATCTACTACTATGATTACTGATCTATATTAATATCGTATACCCTCATATACCCATATATTATTGATAGAAAGTGTTGTACCAGGAAATAAAGAAGGAAGTGCTGTGTTGGTTGGTCTCAGACAGATGAGCATAGGGGGATAATGTGACATTTGCAGAGGTAACAGAAGGAAAATAACACGTTTTGTGCCTGCAGGTCTGGTGGTTCAGGGCTCCAATGGTGAGTATCCATACCTGACGGAGGAGGAGCGGGTGGAGGTGGTGAGGGCAGTCAGGCGATCACTGCCGGCGGACAAACTGCTGATGGCCGGATCAGGCTGTGAATGTAGGTCTGTGTGTGTGTGTGTGTGTGTGTGTGTGTGTGTGTGTGTGTGTGTGTGTGTGTGTGTGTGTGTGTGTGTGTGTGTGTGTGTGTGTGTGTGTGTGTGTGTTCTATGCAATATGTGACATTTTAATCAACAAAAACACATGTTTTTCCCTGTTGAGATCAAGTTCAACCAGATCACAAGTGCTAAAACTGAATACTGTGTTTTTGGAGTGAAAGCTGTCAAAAGATTATCAAGTTTTCTTTGTTAAAGTCAAATGTTTTGCAGCCGTCCTGAGTGAGTTTATTGGGACTGAGCACAGATTTATATATGCGCAAAAGGAAAATATAAAACTGAGACCAGCGAGTCTCCCAGTTCTCCAAGGCTGCTTTAGTCAAATTTTTGTTTATTCGGAGTGAAAAACGTTTGCATTTTACAAGACTGAGAGATTATGGATTTTATTGACAGGTCAGCCTCCTGTATGTGGAGCGCTGTGAGCTCTAATTGATTCTTCATGTGTTTCCAGTATAGATTTTAGTGACCTTGATTTTAAGCTCATTATGAGCCGGTGGTGTCATTAATTTTTATGGGCTGATAATTGAAGTCAGATGGAGTCTGCAGCAGTTTTATTGGCTGCTCAGTTCTATAGCACATGATGAACATTCAGAGAGATGAGAGAAATGTGCATTAACTCGTTCTATAGCTCCTCTCCTTCCTCCTCCATTCACTCATGATATAACAACTTCCTGGCCTCTCACTTCATCAATTATTCACAGATATTTATCCAGTAAATATTCCAGGGACATATTTGTTACAAAAATTGTTTGGATCCTGCTTTGGCCTTTACACCTTGAAATGCTGCTGATGGAAGAAGTCATTTTAAACCCAAGGTCTCTTTTCCTCTGCTTTTTTGTTCCTTTGCCTGGATATTCACTCTTTCCTTCTGTCTTTCCCCCGTCTTCCTCTTAAGTGTATATACACTGTGTGTAACTGAGGTCAGGGTTGTCCTGTTTAGTTTGCTAAGGCGACACATGTGCAGTTCATGAGTACATATGGTGGCCTTGTATGTAAGAAGTGAACGTATACTAGAGAAACGCATTGAACTGAGGGGGCAAACAGCTGCAACAAGTGCAAAATGAAAAAGCGTGAAACGTGCTGCATTTTAACCTCCACTCCGTCAACTCTGTGTCTTGATTTGAAAGTGTTTGACAGATATGTTCCACGTTACGGAGGTACAGATGAAAGCCAAGTTTGTTGGTGAAGTTGCCTTCCTCCTCTTTTGTCTATTCAGCCACGAGAGCCACAGTCCAGCTCACAGAGAAGATGGCGGCGGCCGGAGCCGACGCCGTCCTCGTGGTAACGCCCTGCTACTACAAGGGCAAGATGGACAGCCGCGCTCTGATCCAGCACTTCACAAAGGTCAGCTGACAGTCTCACACGCATCTGTGCTTAATCCTAAAACCTCAAGCCAAGTTGTAACCATCCAAACAGCTCTTTGAAGGAACGAGGTATGGCCAAAACGTTCTCACTGTTCAAAAACATTATGCACGCACGCACAGCATTAACTCTCCATAAATTGCAGTACACTTTGTGGAAACAGTTAAAGTTTGTTTCTGGTCATGATTCACTTCTTCAACTCTAATCATTTTTGTTGAGAGGACAAACTTTGTTCAAGTCCACAGCTCTTAGTCAAAATCTGAAGGGTTTCAAATGCACCAAATGTGTGCAGGGCTGAATTGTGGGGAATTGTGTAGAAAAGGATGCACAAACATCCACAACAGTTTTATTTAAAGTGTGTGCCTTGACGACGAGGTTGATGGTGCAGCAGGATTTATTTCAACCTTATTTTTAATAACATTATGATGTCATGTGCCTGAATGTATCAAAACAACAGAATAAATTGATTTTAAGACAATGATTTATGATTATGAAGTTTGGAAAACCAGTGATCTGGCATACAGTGCTTCTATTTAATGGAGTAGTAAGAGTTCTGTGCTGAAAACTGCCGTGAAAATCTGTTACGTCAAAGGGAAGATCAGAGTTCAAGAGGATGTATTGTTAAATTTGTTGTAAAGGATGGAGAGATTAAGGGAAGGAGGTGAAAGTGTGGGACTCAAACATGGAGCTTTCACAGGTGTTGTGTTTAAGGGCTCATCCCTCCATGTCTCCCCCACAGGTGGCGGACAGCAGCCCGGTGCCGGTGGTTCTGTACAGCGTGCCGGCCAACACGGGCCTGGAGCTGCCGCTGGACGCTGTGATGCAGCTGTCTCAGCACCCAAACATCCTGGGCCTTAAAGACAGTGGAGGAGATGTAAGAAACACTCCCACAGCATCTTTTTATTTCTCCATGCGGCCTGTGAGTCATGAAGAAATCCTGACCAGCTGCCAGCGCAGTGCAGCAGTCGCTGTGCTGCAGGTAGAGAAACATTATCTCTGTATATGTCAGGCAGCCACACCGACGCTAAGCTGACCTGCCAGGCTGCAGATTTCCATGTAATGTATCAGGGTTTGAATCTCGTTTACATAAAGCTATTTGATATCAACTGATGAAGCTGGGCTGGTCTCACGAGGTCAGTTTTCGCTGTAAGTCTAAAAAACACTGAGAATTGAATTTCTAACAGTCAGCAAACTGAGCATTTTGGGACTTTAAAAACTCCCGAACCTAAATAACAAACTAGATGTTGCATGGAATATTCTTTGTGTGTGGAGAAGGTTTACGTTTCCACATCAAACGGCATGTTTTCTACATAGAAGTCTGTACCTGTTCAGCAGGTGGTCCTCCATTCAGGTGTAGGAGACGTTCATTTGATGTCTGCTGTACAGTCTGTTATAAGGTCTCCTGTCCCAAGCAAGCAGGTCATGCATTACCACAATGAGAGAAATGGACACTGGGGGTTATTGTGACAAGGCTCATTTAGCGGGGCCAAAATTTACAATTTTCCACGCAGACAAACTAAAACAAACCACGCTAGCTGCCCCGTGAATAATTCTGTTCATTACACCAGAAAAGAAAACTGATGAGGATTATAAAACACAGAGACTGATTTGTTATTCTCAGATATTTACTCCTGTGGGGCAAAAATGTGAAGTTTGTCCAGAGGGTGGCGGCATGGGAAAGGCCATGTTGTTACCTGCAATCACTGTCTGCCATCAAAGGGTTAATTCTCAGCTCTACATTAGTGCCGCATTTACATCATGTTTTTCAGACCATATTTATTGGCAGCTGAGTCTTCATGTCAGTCTCCGATTTGTAATTCAGAGGCTGAGAATCGAGAATGTCTCACAAAAGAACTACAGTTCACAAACTGCTGCCAACATGAATACATAGATACAATCCAGAATCAGCAAAGAATAGATTCAGGAGTCATATGACACCTGTTTGTATCTGCTTTCACTTCTGAAAGAAGGGCTACAACTAAATGTCTGGACAAAAGAAGCTATTTAAAGCGGCTGTTACAGATATTTTTATAATAGCAAATGACTATGTAAAACTGATGTGACGACCTGAAAGGTGTAGCTCAGACTGATGAACCTAAAGAGAATTATCAGCTGAAAGTGCAGCTCCACTCGGCTTTTCAGAGCTTTATACTGAGTTTCAGCTTGTTGTTTGCTGTTTTGGTTCACTCTCGCTGCTCTCGTGGGGTTGTTATCGGCCACAGCAGGCGGCTGTTGTGAACCCGCTAGACTCTCTGTGCCCAGCACCAAATGGCAGACAATGTTAACGACTAGCTGGTGGACATAGTGGAGCATTTAGCTGATGAGACTAGATAACATGACTAGATAAGCAGTGGTGTGCAACTTTAGCATGTTAGCATGCCTGCAGTTAGTCTATTAACATGCATTGTAACTGTTTGTTAACCTTTAGTCTGTTATTGAGCTGGCATCATTAATAAATATTAGCATGTTAGCATTCTAATATAACATTTAGTATGACACCACGCTAATGTAACATTTAGTATGTTAGCATGCTAATATAACATTTAGTACGATACCCGAGCATCATCTCAGCAATTGCTATAAGCTAATTGGCATCTTATCATTTTAGGGGTGGACAATATGAACTTAAATTTCTATCACACTTTTTTCCCACTATGATGACATTATTGTAGCATTACAAGAAACAGGATACACTCAAAACATGATTCTTCCTCTTTCCACTCTGCTAGCATTGAACGGTAACAAAAAAAAAAGTGGCATGTCTATCAAATACATTTACATACGGCAGCAACAGACACCCATACCAACATGGCAGAGGGGCTTCCCTGTACCATCAATACTAGCTGAGCTTGTGTTGCAATAAGAAGTGTGGAGATAACGTTGGTTCTGGCTATGTGAGAAGACGTGAAAAGCATCACAAAAAACATCTAACCTACTACTCTAGATGTTTAACTGGCTCCAAATGAGGCTTAATGTTAACACGGTTTCTCTTCACTGTCAATATTAAATACTCTAACATTCCCTCAGCCTACCTTAGATGCTACTAGCCATATTAGCCGCGGAATGTGCTAACAGCAAATTCAGCAGGCTAACAAACAAAATAAAGGGTAAAGCAACATAAAAATGACAAATTGTACAAGTTTGAGGTTGGTATCGATCCAGTCGATCAAGTCAAACTATTACAGGAGTCGGCTTTACAGTAATAGTAGTTACTAGATGTAACTCTGGTTCTAGGAGTATGTGTGTAGCCCTCTACCTGCACGTTAACACAGTAAAGTATGATGTTTTCAATATGCTAAAACTTTTATCACAGTAATGATGCAGAATCCATGTCGTGGCAGAATGCGACACCAGTGATAAAACCAGTTTACCAGCCACCCTTACTCCATTTGTATCCCGTGTATTTTCAAGGTTTGGGTTTTGTTTTGTTTTTCATTTAATCCAGACAAAATGATTGACATCGTTCATTTTGTTTCACTATCTTTAATGTGAAAAAGGTAAAGCTTACATTTGGAATTTGAATAATAATCACATTACAGAAAGCTGTTAAATGCTAATTTGACAGCAATAAAAGAGCAATGTAAGTACATTTTAATTTACACATTCAGCAGAAACAGGCCTGTATTCCTTTATTTACAGATTTTTAGTAAACTAGCTGCTGTAGAGAAGAGAGCAGCAGTGACTGTTGAAGAGCCTAAAACTAAAGTGTGTCTAGTTTTATTCTGCAGGGTTGATTCCAAGGTTACTTGGTTGAAAAAAAGAACAGTTTGCTCTTGTTGAGCTCTTAATACCTTTTCGTCTGTGTGGGTAGTGTTTGCAAGAAGTTGCAAATGGATTTCTGATTTGGGAAATAACATGTTTGTCCACTTGCTGGGAGACAGGAGCGTGGGTGTAGTTCAAGCACAGAGCGTCCCTGCTCAATTGTAGGCGTGAAAAGGCCAAACACAGAAAACAATGGGTGATGGGTCAATTTGAGGAAGGCAGACATGTTGCAGAAACACTATTCAGAAGAAGCACAAACATAAATTTGCCCGCATCAGCCAGCTCCTGCTATTTGACAGACGACTGTCAAAAATGTCTTACATTCTTATTAGGGATGGATGTGGATTTGAACCTTGTTGGATTTTGGCCAAAGCACATTTGAAATGGGTTTTCAGGGACGAGATGGCATGTTTCTAGAAGAGAGACTGGTGTTTTATCAGAAGTCTGTTGTGGACAGGCGTGTAGACCAAGTTTGAATTGTCTCACAGCAGTCTCTCACTGCATGACCATATCTGATTAATCTAAAATAGCATGTGATTGGTTGTTCTACCATGTGGAAAAGCGTCTTTATTGCCTTTTTCCTGTTCTCTGCCCATGTCTCCTCTAAGCAGGCCATATATTGCACATGAAACATTTTCATACAACTTGGTTGTATGCAGTTACATTTTATCAGAGCTGATTGTGTAAGCCTCCTGCTGGTTAGGTTCCAACTGTTTATAACAAACTGAATTTATGCAGCTGGGTCAGAGCGACAGCCCATGAAAATGCAGATCACATTTAAAACATGACTTTGGGTTGCTTAAAACTATAATGTGCTAGCAGCATCAAACAAAAACAATTAACAGCTTGTGACACCACCATAATAAAGTATTTTCAAGGTTTATGGGTGAACATTATCACTCATGCTAAGTTTCCAGATGTGAAAGATGTAAATGAATCCTAACGTGTTTGTTGACAGCAAGTGCATTAACTGTTATGTCGTCTAAATGCGAGTCCAGCTCTCACTGCTGTTGGCTTGAAACGTAGCTCTAAACAGTGAGTGTTGATATTTTGAGCGTACAGACAGCGAAGACGTCAAGTTGGCTGCAGGATTAGTTTGTAAAGCTTCTGTAGCTACTGGAGCTGAAATTCAGTGTGAAAAAATGGAAACAGCAGAGGGTCTCTAACGGAAGATTGTCTCAATAAACGAACATTTCTCAGAAATGAGTGCGGATGCAAAACAGTAAAAAGTACAATATCTCCCTCTGAAGTTTGGTGCAGTAGACGCACGCATAGATAGAATAAAATGGAAATAATGAGAGTTCCGTTAAAAGCAGCATGTTTTTGAGGCTCACATTGCAGCTTATTTGAGTATCAAACAGCAGCAAGATCCTCTGCTGCTTTTGAATCAAACTCACAGTGTGAAGACACAACAAGTAGAAACAGATTTGTTTGTGTTTCTATTTCAGGCACACAAGGCTTTGATTGCTGCATTTTTATTTTCTCTGCACAGCAGCGAGATGCTGCGATGTTGACAATCAGTAGAGAGTGACAGCAGTCAAGTCTGACAGATGAGGAACTTCAAAATCAATAAGGGTGAAAACAAGGAGGATTCTCAGCTGGCAGGCTCAGTCATGTCGTGAGTTCAAATCCTGCTGCAGACATTTGTCCTCCCTCAAAATCTAATAGATTTCAATGTTAACGCTCTAATAGACAAAATGTTTCAAGAAGGAACTCATCTGTCTTTTAATCCTCTTGTCATGTGTTTAAGATATTCGGTGCTTTAACAATTGCTCCCTCGGGAATCATTAAAGTTTCTCACATTGAATTATCTCTTCTCCTCTAATCTGACTCCCACATTGTTGCACACACACGTCGGGTGTTTTTACTGTAAGTCTGTGCACCTCCTGCATGTGCCAGACATGTGAATCCAGACATCATCGCCTTTACACGCACACTAAATTCAACCTGTCTGTTCAATCCCAACAATTACTCTGAAGTTACTAAATTGAATTATTACAACTGTTTCTTACCCCTGCAAGAGAGCCGGGATCATTTCTAGTCATGTCTTAATGGCTCTTACCTGAAAAGTAGTCATGAACACTTAAATATGACATTCAAACTAGTGCTAATGCTATTTTTTTCATTAACTCTTACAAAAACACAAAAAAGATGACAAGTTAAATAAGATATTGTCTCCACATTCACGGTATGTTTTGTCAGACTAAAAACAGTTCAAGCTCATTTCTTAACTTTTTTTAATATGAGTTTTAAAATTCAGGTTTTTATAGACAAAAGCTTTATTTTTCACTTATGTCAGTACAGAAGAGCCTACACCTAAAAATGATCCCTCTGCTGCGTCCCAGAAAGGGCTTTTGCCCGCACCCCACCAATATTTGTGGAGATTTTCATTCATACGTTTTCTAATATGTGACTTGAAGTGGATGAAATCACACTTGTGGCACAGTGTCAAATTTAAATCAGAATGACTGATAAACATAACCATGTGCATGCATCTCTAAAGAAGCATGATTTATAATTATAAACACACAAACAAATGTGTATATGTATTTATGTGCGTATGTATATATATACTGTGATTTGTTGCGACATTCCATCGGGCCACTTGTAAAGGCGACATGCTCAATAATGGAGATGTAAAATGGCACAAAATGATGACCTTGACAGACAATAATGAACACAGGCACATGTTATAGTCTAAAGGTGCAAAAGGTTCAGGTCTTTCTCAATTGTAGTGAGGACAGCAGCCTTGAGGACAGTGATACACACATAATGGATCACACAAGCAGGTTTAGTTTAAAAGGTGGCTATATCAGCTTTCAGTGAGCTGAAACTCACACATTCTTGGGCCTTATAGAATCAAAATAAGACTAATTCATATTTCTAATAGTATGGAAAGCATATTATACAGTGTAGGGTGGAAGTAAGGAATAGGAAAGAATAAAATGTAGCCATACTCATGGATTTTCTTTCCCACGCAAAGGCAAAGTGCAGAAAATGTCTGCCCATCTGTTTCATAGCAAGAAGTAAGTGCTTTCCATATAGAAGTGAGAGAGTCCAGAAAATGAAGGCAAGGTGTCGAAAGATAGACTTCAACGAGACTCAGATAAACTTCAACGAGACTCAGTCCGCAGTCATGCTGTGAGGTTGTCGAACGCGAACGTCCTCAAAATCACAGTGCCTTGGTTTAGCATGCTAGCATTTGCTAATGGCTGACGGGAATGCTAGTTTTGAAGGTGTTTCCACAGATTTCATGGCAGCTCAGTCTGAAAACTGTAACTCACTGGTGGCTCGAGGTAAAGTCAGGGGTTCACCAGGAGTCGGCTGGATTCGTCCTCTGGGGAAGATGAACGTCTGTGCCAGAATTCATGGAAATCCATTCTGTAGTTGTTGAGATATCCCAGTCTGGCCCAAAGTGGCACCAGCCATGGTAGCAGCATCGCTGCTGCTGAATTATTATCTACCTTCTAATGGTTATGATGCTTGTTATGACCTTATAATTATGACTGAAATGTTTTTTTTTCTCACCATATTTCACATTGTTGCCCTGAGGCAACAAAAAAAATATCTTGAGTGGGGATGATCAAGACCCCAATCTTCAGTCGAGGGTTAAGTTTCCCTGTGCTCCCAAGTTGCACACTGCACGCTAACGACGATAATGAGACCTAAAAAATAAAAACTAATGAGTGTTTTTCTGTCACCGGGGCAGACAGTACTCTTGCTGCGATGTTATTTTCCCACTGGGGAGCTGTATCAAAATAGCCAGAGTGCTCAAGCTTTCAGGAGACCAGCAGGAGCTCCTATAACCTGATTGAGTGACTGATCAATTACAGTCCTGCGTGTTTGAAATGACTGATAAGGGGAAACTGATTGACACCCGGCAGTTAAAAATAGACCCTCGTCACTAACGGTGATGGAGAGTGAAACCGGAGGCTGTAGGTTTTCCCTGAGGAGTTTTCAGCTTCATGTGCAGAGCCGCCGCCGAGTCGTCTCACTTTGTCTTTGAACATTTCAGGTTTATTTGGATTCTGCGCTTCATATCGGGATTGACAAAAGAGAATTAAAAGAGGCAAAACAAAATAGGGAGCTTATCAATTATTCATGTGCCTTCCCCATCCTTTTGAAGCTGATTCCTCTTTTTTTCCTCTCTTGGGACTTGTTTTTTCTTTTCTCCTCTCGTGCCTCCTTCTTCTTCTTCTGCTTGGGATCTTGAGTGATCCCCTCCTCCCAAAACATCCACCATGTGAGGAGTCAATGCTGGTCTCAATTTGAGCGATTTGTTTACCTTGTGAGATGTTGGTTTTGTCGTCGTCTCTTGTGACAGCCTCTCCTGGGATTAAAAAGAGACACCAGACATTAGTCCTGACAGCAGGGAGGAGTGACGACAATGAAACACTCCTGTTTTTTTTTACCTCCCTCTCTCTTCTCTCTGTTTCCTTCTTATCTGTTCTCAGATCACACGGATTGGCCTGATGGTTCACAAAACCAAAATGCAGGATTTCCAGGTGTTGGCGGGCTCAGCAGGGTTTCTCATGGCTGCCTATAGTGTTGGTAAGAAGCCCTAAAACGGGACTAACAGTGCTGCTTCATATCCCCCAGGCTGTTTTCTTTTTGCTGAATTTGTCATACTTTGGTATGTCTTTCTTTTTGGGTCCCCGCTGCAGTTACAGGTGTAAAAAAACATACTCATAATTAAAAAATATCTTCTTTCATCCACATGAAACCGCTGGCTATCAGATGTCAGCGTCCCCCCCTCTCTCTACCCATAAACCCTTGCACTCTGGGGTCACTTCCTGTAGTTGTTTCAGATTTCGGCCGTAGGGAGCAGCTTCCTGAAGGGGTTGTGTGTCGCTGTCACTGAACATCATCCTGATACTGAGTTGTACAGGCTACATGTCCTGATTTAAATCTAATTAGATTGGTTTTTAACCTCCCAAACAGCCTTTATAGTTTCATCTCATTTCTCCATTAAATCAATTAGAAAGATGACTTGAGATTGGTCATCTATCACAAAGCACAACTAATCAACTGAAGTCATGACATCACTGTGTCTACATTTGAACATAAAGGCAACAGACGTCCATCAAGCCCAGATTAGACTGTTTACTGTCGGATAGATTCAGTCTGCCCTCATGCACAGCCATGCAGTGAGCTAAATACAAGTCCAATAAAGGCTGAAGACAGAAGTTTTCCTGTGAAGCTCTCACTGGAGCTGCATGGTGGCGCAGCAGGTAGTGCGCGTGCCTCACAGCAAGAAGGTCGCAGGTTCGATTCCCGGGTCGGGCCTTTCTATGTGAAGTTTGCATGTTCTTCCCGTGCATGCGTGGGTTCTCTCCGGGCACTCCGGCTTCCTCCCACAGACCAAAAACATGCTCATTAGGTTGATTTGGTGACTCTAAATTGCCCCTAGGTGTGAGTGTGAGTGTGAATGATTGTGTGTATGTGCCCTGCGATCGGCTGGCGACCGGTCCAGGGTGTACCCGCCTCTCGCCCGTCGACAGCCGAGATAGGCTCCGGCCCCCCCCGCGACCCCAAAAGGGATGGATGGCTTTCACTGGAAGCAGCTTAAAATGTTAAAATGAATCAGAACAACGGCAGGAAAACTGGATTCTCACATGCAGGATTAAGACGAGCTGTTCTATTAGCTACTGTGCTTTGTTTTATGATGCCAGGAAGAAACAAGCCATCATCCAGGAAAGAGAACAACATGAAGGCCTCACAGGAAGACAAAACAGTAATTAATGTAGTAAACAACACACGACAGTTCAGGGGGTTGGAATCATGTGCCACAGAGGCTTAATTCAGCACCGTCAGACAGCTGAGAGGATTCCTCTACACTGCCTTTCATGAGGTGGAGAAAGTCCTCTTTACAAGTCAATGTTTTTCTCTGACGGGTTCACAGAACAGTAATATTTTTTTATGTGAAGGACAAAACTCTGTACAATGAATCAACCAGACAATTGAAAAGCCAGAAAGAGACAAAGAACCTCTGAGCCATGAGAATATAAGACGTCAAAATCTGAGCCCATGAGTGTTTGGTGTCTGTCTGAGTCTGATGGTTTTCTCCAGAGTGACTGAAACCAAAACCACGTTTCTTCAGAGCCACGTCCGAATGTCCCTGCCGTGTTCAGGGGTGAAGCGTAACTGTCCTGTTCTTATCCACACCGTTGTGTGTTTTTATCCTTCCGAGTTTGGTGGAGTTTTTCTCATCCTGCGGGGACGCGTGTGATCTTTCATGTGAAGTTACAGTGAATCATAAAACCTTTCACAGCAGAGTTATGATGGATGTCTCCTACCTTCTTGGTATGTCGGCCACGTTCAGTGTACTGCAAGCCAGGATTAGATAACACTTTAGGGGATAGCCATCAGTATGATGCTAAGGAACCTAATGAGTCATGTTCTCCCACTGCAACACACTAACAGACACTAACATACACACATACACACACGCGTGTGCACTCCCACAGCTCTCTGATCTTTGCTCCCTGACATACTCTCATCTCCATAACTGAAATATGGGAGTAATTGGCTGTGTGTGTGTGTGTGTGTGTGTGAGTGTGTGTGTGACTGACACAGCTAATGCCGAGCAGTGTAACAGCAGTGGGTGATTGATATGATAATGTGTCCATGCTGTGAGTGCATGTTTAAGTTTTGATGTCCGGATTCATGCTCTCAACGCTTCCCACAATGATGCTGACAGGGGCGGGTCGTCCACCTGTCAGTCAAAAGTTAAGGCCGTTCACTCATGTCAGCTACTTCTGTTCTCAGTGAAGGGGCCGAATCTGCAGACTCGGCTTGCTTGCGTTTTGTTAGGTCGTCAAATTCTCTCGTCTCAAGATTCCCGTTCCTCAAAGAGAAATACGCTAAATCCCAAAGTGTTATCCAGCTGTTCGTGTCATTATTATGCAAGAAACTGGTCTTTGTTGAGGGGTTTTGTGATGTTTTTGCATAAGCGTGTTGAAGGGAAGCTGCTGGCGACGTCAGCAGCTGAAATCAAACAGCGTGACGGTGAATTTTTGAGCATGTTTAGTGTCAGCTCGTTAAGGAGAGCCAAACTGAAACCAGAACTTTCAGGTTTCGTTCCACGAATAAGAAAACTTCAAACATTCAAAATCAAATCTGATTTAAGCAATAACATAAATGACTAAAAACATGCAGCCTGCAACATAATCTCGCTGATATGTGTGATGATTAAAACTGGTGCAGATTCAATTTTTCTGTTTTCCCACAAGTTTGAGACCTTCATTGTTTGAACATCTCCAGCTTGAGTGGAAAGGCACTAACAGCTTTTAGACATTAGATGAGAGCATTCATGGATAAGAGAGATACCGACAGTTATGTTTTCATCCAGAAACTATTGTTTCTCATCTCTGTTTGTGAACTGATGAAGCAAACATGGTGATTAGTGAGCTCTTGGTAGGTGTATTATTGAACTTAGGGCAGAGCCAGGCTAGCCGTTTCCCTCTGCTTCCAGTCTTTATGCTAAGCTAAGCTAATTGCCTTCCCACATGACATACATATCATGAGATTAATTACAGCCTGACGCAGTCTGCCAGTCCAACAGTGTAATAAATCCTTAAAAACGACTTATTTCAAGAATTTAGCAATCAAAAACACGTTCTGTAAAGTGTTAATGGACTGTGTGTTTAATTAGCCTGCATGTGTTGTTGGTAGAGATCTCTTTCTGTTGGTTCTAGAGACCTCGTCTCACTGTTCGTCCACTCTCCTGGACATTTTGAATCGGATGGCGTCTCTGCAGGGCCGCTCTCGCCTGTCAGTCAGCAGCGTTAGGTAAGCTGCTGTCAGCCGTGTGATCTGAGCGGCGGCGGCCCACAGAAATATAAATCAGACAGAAAATCCGCCCATCAGCAGCCGCCGGCTCGTCTATGCACAACAACAACTCCAAGGCCATGGACAGAGTCTCTGCTTTTCTCCTCCACCAGACACAGACAATGAGATGTCACACTGAAAGGCCATGATATCTTGTTGCCTGGGAAAATGTATACGTACTGTATCTAGCTCTGTAAATTAAAAAAACAGATGTCGTAAGAGACGCTGCTGCCTACTGATCTGTCAGGAAAGAAAAATAACAGGATGAGACGCTGGACTTCTATCTCAAAAATGATGTCTGTTGACAGTAAATCATTTATGTCTGTGTGTTGACAACTGCAGTGTAAAAGCAGGAGAGTGATGGATGGCTTTATTCAAGAGGAGGCAGAAAACACAGCTCAGTCCTTTCAGTCCGGTTTTATCCACCGTTGTTTGAACACTGAATTCTCTCCACACGCTGTCACATGAAAACTCCTGCTGAAGGATGGCATGGTTCTCTGCTGGTTGAGGAAATTCTCCAACCTTTTGGGCAATTGAAGTGCTTCTCCTACTGTGCTGCGATGCATGCTAATATTTTGGCGCGCTGTGCGTGATTGGTGGGTGGAACATGCAATGCTCTGCACGCAGTAAGAGCTGAGTTAATTGCACACAGTGAACTGATCGGACGTGATTGAGGGTATATCCCGTAAAATCTGGACCAGGTGTGTTTGCAGAAATATGAACTTTGCTACCCAGAAATCCTTTAGCTCAGAGCAAAGCCTCACAGAGCTGCAAGTGTGGCTGTAGACTGAACCTTGTTTTCCCTTTTTTTACTTCTTAATTGACCAAATTTTGTTGTATCTGAGGTTCCCGAGACTCAATATCTCATTCTATAACAGTATATGATTGTATTAAAAAGACAGAAAACTTAAAGTGAACCTTTCATTGTGACCTGCTCTAGGTGCGGTTGGCGGAGTGTGTGCGCTGGCCAACGTTCTGGGCCGGGAGGTGTGCGAGTTGGAGCGTTTGTGTGCGTCAGGTCGCTGGGAGGAAGCCAGAGTCTTGCAGCAGCGCCTCATCGAGCCCAACGCCGCCGTGAGTACCATCTGCTGCACGGTAGACGCTTTTATCCACCGCACCGCACAAAACGCTCCTCAGAGACAAACTCCCACAAATAGTGACAGACTGGAGGTTTAGTCAGTTTTCTTAGGACTGATCTGGAGCCCAAAATAATCTCACTGGTTGCATCAAACCTCAGTGGGGGAAGATAAACCAAAAACTGCAGACTTTCAGGGTTCTTTTCCATCGAGATTTGCATTCTTAAAGATTTTGGTTCACTGTCTGCATTTGATGATGTTTATTGAACTAAAACCTGCCTTTGAAGCATGTTTTTATCAGGTTCTGCCTGCACAGAAACAGCAGCTTCCCCTTCACATACAAATACCATTTTTTTACATCTGGCATTCATAATGTGATCCACAAAAAGCACCCTGGCTAATTATGCAGCAACAGTAATTAATGTAATAATGATGTAAAATCAGTACTTCTACCTTCACTTGAGATGACTTTTGACAGATTATTTTGCTCAAGTACTCCTGGAATGGGAACAACTACATATGAAATTACTTATGAAGTGACATATGGAAAGAAAACACACCATGATCCTTTGAAAGGAGAGTGGGAACTGTAGTACAGACCCGATCCTGTACATTTTAGAGATGGGGAATAATCAGATAAACAACAGCAAACATAACAGTAAATAACTTATTACTAATTAAATGAAGTTAACTTACTACATGAAACTGACACCAAATGAGACGAGGGCTGGCTCTGAACAACACCACCAAGTTAAATGTCAGAGTTGTGTACTGTACGTCCTCGCAGCTGCCCTGAGCGTCCGTGAGATGTGCGAGGAAACTGAAATCTTGTTGAATAATTAGCTCCAGGCTACGAATGTGTCTGTTAAGGTGTGTTAAATGTCACTGCCCGAGCAGCATCAATCTACCACGCAAACACCTCCACATGCTGCACCATGAAAATCCAGCTTCTCTCTAATATCAAGTGGCACGCAGTCCAAATGCAGCTCAGCAGCATCATCGATCACAAATAGTAAACATGAGTTTAAGTGACAGTATTGATAAAGCTTTGAAACCACACTGCAGATTTCTGTTGGGGGTGTACGGAGGCTGATTGGAGCTCTGTGTTGCTAGGTGACCAGGAAGTTGGGAGTTCCCGCCCTCAAGCAGGCAATGGAGTGGTTTGGTTTCCACGGCGGCACCTGTCGATCACCTCTCCAGCCACTCACGGAGGCCGAGACTCAGCAGCTGAGGCGGGACTTTTCCTCCGGCGGCTGGCTGTAAGGTGACCCGGGCAGGTTTTAGGGTTAGAATTAGGTTAAGATTAGGCTTAGTGTTAGTCCTTCAGTCATGATGGTTAAGGTCAGCTAATGAAACAGCTAATGATGCAAACGTGTGTGTGGACATGTGTCACATTGTTGGGACTTAAGAATCCCAATAATTTAAATCATTTAAATTTTGATTGTGTGTGTGTGTGTGTGTGTGTGTGTGTGTGTGTGTGCGTGCGTGCGTGCGTGCGTGCGTGCGTGCGTGCGTGCGTGTGTGTGTGCCCTCCATAAACTCAACTCAGTTTAGATTAAATATACATGTAAAATCACTTTAAATTGCTAAATGCTAAATGTATTATATCATCCTACAAGCAGTTTCAGAGGTTTGTTCCCAAAAAAATCTTTTCACAAAAGAAGCTGGAATCAAAAATTTAAACAAATAGATACGACTTAAAAGTTCCTCTTGGAGGGATGATTGAGAGAACTGGATGAGTCAGTGTGGGTCACAACACGTCCACATGGGTCATATCAGACTGTATGGATTGCTAATGGACCACTGATACTTACAGCATGAATGCCAACTGTTGAAACTGCTCGTGTTTTTAAATGAGGTTTATATTCATTCCTCTGTTTCCTTCACACTAAAACAAGTCATGTCAAACTAGCTACAGTCATAAAAATTCAGTAAACTGTAAAGGCAGAGAAATGTTATGCAGGAAGTGTTGTTTATGCGCTTGTTTCAACAATAAAATTGCAGTTTACTGGAATAATATAATGCTTCCCCTTTATTTTAACTGTGCAGAAAGACGGCTTGTTTGTTTTGTTGGTCCTTATGCAGACAGATTGCTGCTTTAAACTGCTCACAGAGGCCAGTGTAAAAACGATCCGCCCGACCTCAGCCTGTTTTTTTATTTTAACAGGAGCTCTCTGATTGGCCGCTCAGCTTAGTGAGGCGGCGATCTCAGTCATTTAGTGCCGTTTCACTTACAGTATATGTTTTTAATGACAGGCAAGGACAATGCAAAAAGCTTCTAATGGTGAAATATCTGTGGATGTGGGACTGCGTGGCCAGCATGGACAGATACATACAGATCTGAACAGAAAACATAACGTTATGCTCCGCCCATCTTCGACTTGTGCAGGAATTTAATCAGCTTGACTGCTCTCAGGTCGACAGGCAAGGTTGGAGGTTCATTTACTCTAAAATACAGACATGATAAATGTTTCCACTGGTAGATTTAAGATCAGCCATCGTTCAGCAGGAGGCAGAACTGCAGGTCATGTCCACAGTTTGGAGTAGAATACACTGCCAGAGCACTCTTAGATGTGGAAAAATTAAAAGCCGTAATTATGGCGGTAATTAAAGCCAAGTGTAGCAGGTAGCCATGGCAATGTGAGCCTTCAGCTTTTTTATATAGCAGTTTCTTTTCTTTGATCTAAGTATGGCTCCAATTAGCACCTCTTTAGCAGGAGATCTTTTCAGAAATACTTTCTGGCTCATAAAGAAAGGATGCATTGTGTTCCTATATGACGAGGATGCAGTGCAGGAGACTCCTGAGGGAAACGCTCATATACCACCAGTATGTTGAAATCACCAGCCACCCAGTTTTCACTTAGATTTATGTTTTTCAAATCATTTTAAGGACAGTTCCAGCCTGAAATTGTTTTTTGCTATTATGTATTGTTTCGTATTGTTCAGTGGTATAAATATTTGCTGCATTCAGGGTCAAAAATACCACTGAGGACACTGAGGCTTTGTCCTCAGGATGTGGAGGTTTTTACAGCCTGTTACTTGGTGTAAGTTTCAATTTTGGCTGTATTTAGAAATTTAGGCCTCAGTTGCAGTATTTAATTTCCAGTGGGGCATACAGGCCTTATGTTCCATGATAATAGTCTCAGGTGCCATATCAACTAATAAACTAAAACTAAACATTTCTAATGCACTTCACCATCAATTCCAATATTACAGCTGTGAGCCGACTTGTTTGTCACTTTTTCAAATTCAGGGATTTGGTTCAATTGTGTAATAAGTAGATGTGTATTAGCGGCTATGGAGGACTGTTCTTGTCCACCTGCACCTTCCTCACCTGCCTCGTTACATTGGAGGAGGAGGAATTGATAAATTTGACCGCAACCACTTTTGGAAAGCAAATTTTGATCTAAAATTCCAACACACAGCTCTGACCCTTGGCCTTAGCTGCTGTGTCCAATGGGAGGTGTTAGCTGGGTCTTTAATGTATAAATACTCAAAAATGCCTTTTTTACATGACAAGCAATTAAAGCCCTGTGTGATAAAAGCTGCGTTACCTGAAACAACCCCGTTCGTATGCAGTTTGTTTTGCTACCTGTTTCGCTGGGGAATCTGTTTGCTGCCTGGACTTTGTTCACAGGAAATGTTTTTATTTTTGCAGTCAGGGAAGTGTTACGATTTTGAACCGCATGCAAGTTGTCAGAGGAGTTCAAGGTGGACTGTGGCCGTCCAAAGTGCAGAACCATGACAACTGGAGGTCAGAGTTTACATCCTGGTTAGGTTTGTGCAACAGCTTTGGTTCAGGGTTAAGGAACGATTGTGGTTTCAGGTCCAACACGCCAGCCGCTGTGGACTTTTTCAGTTTTAAACCAAATCATGATTTTTTTGCCCTAAATAACCACAACACACAAAAGTTTAGTGCTACCTCATTTGCTCCGAGAGGATATTGTAGGAAAGCAGATCAAATTAGTCGTGTGTGAATGTTTTACAGATGCATTCACTATCGGCACTGTTTCCTCGTTATGTTTATTAAGACTTAATCCCAACAGCACTACTTTCTCTACTTTAAGCACTCTGTAAACATAATGTCTTGTAGAAAAGGTTGGCGTTTGAAGTTGTTCCAGCTAACATGTTGGCAAACAGTTGCTGATTTACACCGAGCAGGCAGAGGAGCATGAGCATTTATTTAGTTTATAATTCCCTCTTCTTTTAGCTCTGTTTTTGCTCTCTACTGACTCTTGAGTTGCTTTATGTTTCCTTCATGTAAGAAAAAGTTCAGTCGAGCTGCAGAGTTGTAAATCTACATAACATGCTAGTGAGTGTGGCCTTAAAGTTGTTAGTTCCACCTCTGCTGTTGGAAATTAAAAAGTCTATTCAAAAGATGGTTCGACAACTTCTTTATTTAAAGATCGTGACAGGCGTATGAGGCGCTGAAGTCTGAAAGACATTCCAGTCATAAGTTCATTCATCCATTAATTTAATATCCATCCATTAATTCATCCATTTGGAAACTGTACTTCTATACCACAGAAAAGGCTCTTTGCGACAGTGAAAACATCTGCAGCCCCTTTTCTTACGTTAAGGCACCTGTTCAAGGATTTCTGATGCTATGAGGTGAATTCTTTTCATGCAGTCATTGTAAAACCTCTCTCCAAGGGCAGTCACAGTGCTTAAACTTTTTGCCAAAGAACGAAATAAAGAAAAACCTCTAACAGGATTTTTTTTTCTTTTTTTTTTTTGAATGCTGGTCCTTCCTCTTACGATGCTAAACATTTCATTTCCTTTCAGAGACAGAGAGCAGGAATCCTTTTTTTTACATTCTTTAAAGTTTCCTAATTCAGATTTTTTCTTCTCAGCTTGTATTTACTGTTGATTTGTAGAACATTCAATGACCCCTGTGATCCTAAAACCTCTTGAAGCTCAATCAGTATAATTTCAGCAATCTGAAGTTCCACCTGTGGATCATCATGTGGGAGCTTTTTGTTCCTTAAATGAATAATTTAAAAAAAAAACTGCAGGTATTTGGTTTGGAGTCGTTTCCTTCATCGTTGTCTGAGTTGCAGTTTCTGTAAGCAGCCACATGGAGGCGACACGCCCCACCATGCCCGCTCTGCTGCTCTGTGTCAAGGGCATCCCTTTGATCTCAATTAGAGGAGCTTGCACCCACAGGGCGAGTGATGCCAGCGCTCCCTGTGGGCACACGGGGGGAGGGGGCCAGTGTGTTTCTCACTCCTGCTCCCGGGGCGAGCGAGTGGCGAGTCAGCAAAAGCTGCCCTCAGCGCTGCAGCGTCACAGGGAGGAGGATGCATGACATAGAGAGGACATCATGTTGAAATCTCCCCCCTGACACTAACACACACACGCACACGCACACACACACACACACACACACACACACACACACACACACACACACACACACACACACTTCCCCCTCGTGTTTCCTCTTCATCGTCCCTCCACACCTGCCAGTTTGTCGTTCATCTCCTCCTCCTCTTCTTCCTCCTTCCTCCATCATCTCTCTCTGCTCTCTCTTTCAGTTCCCTTTCTCTCTCTCTCTCTCTCTCTCTCTCTCTCTCTCTCTCTCTCTCTCTCTCTCTCTCTCTCTCCCCTCTCTCTCTCTCTCTCTCTGCATCCCAGCCCTCCAGGCGATGTGGTGACCTCTCTGTGTAGTGTAGCATGTAATGCCCAGTCCCTCTCTCCCTCTCTGTCTTCGCTCTAGATTAAAACCAAGCTTAAAACATTCCCAGATTCATCCCCATCCCCCCTTTTTGCCTTCCTATCTCTTCCCTCCTCCCCCATCTTTCCTTCCCCGTGGTTAGCTGCTGCTGCCTGACTCAAAGCACACTCCTTCTTCCTTCTCTCTCTCTCTCTCTCTGAGACTACATGCACACTAAGCTGGATAAATATAAACATGTATATATTCTGCTTTCTTTTTTGGCCTTCCACACATCTGAAAACACAGACCTCTGAGCTTTAATGTGTCTGACAAAACAATGATACTGTTAAAACCCGCTCACAGCTGGAGACTGTCTGGCATTAAACTTTCTCTCACCTCTAACACACACACACACACACACACACACACACGCACACACACGCACACACACAGAGACAATGATCACTCATTTTATGTGTCCGTGCAGCCGATCACATTACATTACACCCATTTGTGGTAGCTGAACATGTCAAGGAGACGCATTTATTATCTGCGCGATCAAATGACGGCAGAAACAGCGGAGCAGGGAGCAGGAGGCAACTGAGCAGAGGTTTAAAGAAGGAGCCTGGTGATATTATCTATAATTTTCTTTCTGTCATCAAATCCCATGAAAAGACACAATGAATGGATCCCACTAAGTACTGACTGTGCATCAAAGCCTGATGTACCTTCTTCCTCTGAGCCATAGAGCTCCATTTATGTCCAAAACTATTAAAAGCACATTAATGAGCCAAACTGTTACTTTAAATGCTCCTTAAATACCACAAACACACACACACACACACACACACACACACACACACACACACACACACACACACACACACACACACACACTGCAGTTTATTTTGACTTAATGCTGCATGCAGCATCCTCACTAGAGCACCAAATGTGGATTCATCCGTCGCTGAAAATAGTCCCCAACAAATTCTCTATTGAGGGCTGCGCGGTGGGGCAGCAGGTAGTGCTGCTAGTGCGCGTGCCTCACAGCAAGAAGGTTGCAGGTTCGATTCCCGGGTCGGGCCTTTCTGTGTGAAGTTTGCATGTTCTTCCCGTGCATGTGTGGGTTCTCTCCAGGCACTCCAGCTTCCTCACACAGACCAAAAACATGCTCATTAGGCTGATTGGTGACTCTTAAATTGCCCCTAGGTGTGAGTGTGAGTGTGAATGGCTGTGTGTATGTGCCCTGTGATCGGCTGGCGACCGGTCCAGGGTGTACCCCGCCTCTCGCCCGTTGACAGCCAAGATAGGCTCCGGCCCCCCCGCGACCCCGAAAGGGATAAGCGGCATAGAAAATGGATGGAAATTCTCTATTGCCTCCTGTCTGAGTTGATTAAAACTATAGTGGCCAGCTGTTTTAGGACATTAACTGAGGCTTTAAAAAGCATTAAATAACAGGTTTGGGAAGTATTGAGAGTGACCATCAATGCATTGTTGGGGTCTTTTCATGGGATTTGCTGATTTTAACAGAAATGAGTGGTGCCAGCCTTAATGTCAAACAGGCCGACACTCAGCAGAGTGGCCAGGCTGTCTGTCCTCCTCCTTACCACAGCAACAGTTTTGTTTACCAACCAAAAGGGGAGTAAGAAGATATTTAACTATTTTCCCTTTATCCAGGTGTTACAGTAAGATCACCTTTCCCAAAACAACCCGAAAACGCCACCACTAATACATTTATACACATAAACAGCATTCTCAGATTTAGCAAGCTTAGTGTGGAAGTGTTTTACTTTCTCTGTCTCCTCCAGCCACATCCAGTCCAGCTCACCGCTCTGTCACTCTCTGTCTTTGAGGAAAGATGAGACAAACAGAAGAATGAAGGGGGAGGAAAACTCATGTACAAGAGGGAGGGAGATCAAAAAATGACAAGGCCTGTGTGCAGGTCAAACAGAAAAGAAAACGAAAGGCCGAGAGCGATGGAGAAGGTGGCGGATAGAAAGTAGAAAGAGAAACAAATCAGGAATCAGATTTAATTGATGGACTGTAGCATTTCTGGGCCCATTAACAAGCTAACTGTAGAAGACATAATGTATTGCACAGATTAGTCTGGCAAAGTCTTTGAGGCTCAGTTTTCACAGTGAGATTTCAGTCTTGGATGCCGGTCCAATCAGACAGCTGCAGGGAGCAGCGAGCGACAGTCAGCGACAACCTGATTAACAGCTAGTTAAACTGGGTGTTGTAGATCTAAAATTAAGCATAATTGAGCTGCTGCATGACCTATTTCTCGCCTCAAATGGAGACTGTCTTCAGCAGAGAAATGAAAAATCTGCATTGTTCAAACGACCTGTTTTTTAAACGTACTGGACAGTGATTAAAAATTACTGTCCTCTTTAAATAGCGTGACAAGAAAAAGGAATAATCTACCTTTAGATTTGGTCTGTGAGGTGGCTACTCCACCAAAGACAGAGCTGAATACTTCTGTATCGCAATGCAGTAGCTCTAAACATTCACAGAAAGTTGTTCATTTAGTGATTTTTTTGGCAGACCGAGGGTTGTTGGCAGTCCAAATGAATGCTGTACCCTTGTTGTAGCACTCGAGCAGCTTGTGTTTGGCCTTGCAGCAACACTCTGTACTGCAGCCATCAGAAAGTAAAATGGAACTTTTCGAGAGACAATTTTTATGTGTGAAAAATGCATAAAAAGGCACCGCTTTTAGCCACGCTAGCTGCATGATTCTAGGGATGATAATGTCAGTCTGTCGGTCCGTCTGTCAGTCCACCTCTTTGGTCCAGACTGAAATATCTCAACTATTGGATTCATGAAACTCACAGACATTCATGGTGCCCAGAAGATGAATCCTAATGATTGTGTTGATTCCCTGATTGTTCATCTAATGCCATCATCCTGCCTGCAGAACTGTACCACTAACCAGCCAGCACAAGCTGCTCCTTGAAATCAGCTCGGCCCCCCGTCTGGTGTTTTGGTGCCCAGCACAGAGTGCACGGTGCACAGGTGAGAGGAGAGGAGCTAACAGGTGACTGCAAATGAAGCAGTGCAAAGCGAGTTGTTGGTGTTGTGCAGAGAATAGATGCCTCTGCAACAAACTGCTGCCACGTTGTTGATTTTATCAACAAGAGAAGTTATTTTAAGTAAATGTGCTGGAATAGCAGAAAAATGCTGAAAATGTCAGTATCAGTAAAGTAATTGCATTAAACACACTGCGCACACAGCCCGTGCACCCAAGACCTTTGCACTCGTCATTTTCCTTAAGAGATTAAAATATACATGCTAAACATCAGTATGTTGGCGCTGTCGTCGTCGTGTTAGCGTGCTGATAATAGCTCATATCTCAAAGCACGGCGGTGCTTATGAACGGCCTCACAGAGCTGCTCTTAGTCTAGTTGAATCTGTTATTGGACTAATGTTCCTGGTTCTTAAAAGGGACTTTTAGTTGCTGGTTCAGTTTCTGTAGTTCTACTCAGTTGTTGAACTGTTTCCTTGTTAATGGACAGAATACATCTGGAGCAGAGACTCTCAGGTGGACTGGAGTCACAGACCGTGAACTAAATTTAGACCCTGGTTCCTCCACTTGAGCTGCAGGTTAAGTTCTAGTAAAGGTTTCTGGAAAAGGAACAAAAGAGGAAGGCCTTGATTCTAGAGCTGCCATACACAGAAATCCACTGTGATGTAAGCAGCCACATCACATGCTGGAGGAAGTATTCATATCCATAACTTAAGTAAAAGTACTGAAATCGGACTGTAAAAATACTCCATTACAAGTAAAAGTTTTGCCTCGAAAATGTACTTAATAGTATGCAAAAAGATGTGACTGTTACACTTCTGTATTTTATATCATTAGATTATCATTATTGATGCTTTAAGCAGCATTTCACTGCTGCAGTTGGTTGAGGTGGAGATCAGCTTTAACTGATCTCCACCTCACCTCCACCTCAACTAATGATTGTTTTCATTGTGGGTTCATCTCTTAATTAAGCAAAATCAAGTTTTTGCATGTAAAATTACTCAAAAGATGATCACAATAGTTCATTTTCTGTCTGTCAATTAGTCAAATAATCATTTACAGCAAAGCGGCATATTTTATAAGCTCTTCATATGTTGTAGTCGTAAAGTAACTTGTAACTAAAGCTGTCAGATGAACAGGGTGAAGTAGTAGTCCGATAATTCCCTCTAACACGAAGTGGAGTTCAAGTAGAAAGTGGCATGAAAAGACAAGTACAAGTACTGAAGTACAGTATTTGAGTAAATGTACTTAGTTTCATCGCTGAAGTTCAAACACCTTTGAGCTGAAGAACAAAAAGTCTGTTTCAACATATCTCACAAAGTAGCAGCTGAAATCCACTGAACGCTGCAGATGGATGAGATGTATCTGAGCATCAAAGTGTGGATTTTCCCTTGATGGAACTCTAAATGTTGAATATGTAGATCATGTCTTCACATCCCTCGGTGCACCGCCGTCCCTCCCCCTCCTCCTCTCCTCGGGTCTGTTAGCAAAGCTCAAGTGTTATTCCTCCTTTCCAACATTTACACATGCGACTCCATCCCTCTCGCCCTCCTTCAATCTGCTCACCCTCCACTCTTTTTTTTTTCTTTTGTGCCTGAAGCTCCTGCAGGGAGGAGGCGGTGGCACGCTGAAATGTTAAAATGTGACCATAAAATTAATGTGCGCTAGTCTTAAAATCAAGATGTGCCTTGATGATTTGCCCGAGGGAGGATTTTTAATCATTCTTTCAAAATCAAATAAATGCACAAGTTGCATAATTATCCTCCAATGTAATACGTGTATTCCCACAACTTTTTTTTTTTTTTTTTTTTTTTTTTTTTTAACCATTGTTGGCTGCGTAAAATAAGGTTAAACCGTTCGTACATTCACTTTTCACTACACAATAAGTAAAGGAGTCGATGGCACAAGACAGGTCCAAGACTCAGGTCCTTTCATCTGTCAGTCATCTAAATTTGTCTTTTCGTCTGTGTGAGCACTGCATGATGCCATTTAGCTCATTATGCCCATCACAAGTTCTACCATCCAACTACCATCCAAATTAATTCAAAATCTATTTTTACTCTGTTTGTATTGTAGTTATTTATTTTTACCCAGTATAGTGGCGTTTATGCATGTGTATATATTTTTAAAATCGTGTTTTTTCTCAGCTACCTCATGTCAGCTTCGTGTAAGCTATGTGTGTTTTGTGTCTTGTGAATTGCTGCTGCAACATTGCAATTTCCCTTGGGGGATCAATAATGGACTCTATCTATCTGTCTATATATATTAACTTTCAAATGATATGAAAGAGAGAAAAGCACCAAGACTGTTTCACAATAGTTGGCCATTAATTCAGTATTTGGTAACTGCAGTAGTGAAGGAAGGCACCAGAAACTCAATTTTCAATCTAAAACTTCAGCCAGTAATCTTTATCTTCAATGCAAATCCCAAAAGAGGATCAGAATTAGAGTCTTCTCAGAGTAGAAAAACCCACTGAAACCAGATTCCTGTTTTTATTCCTCCACAACTGTGTTCAGCTTGTCCTTCCATCCGTCTGTCTGTCCCATTCTTATGAAGGCGATATCTCAGAAAAGCCCGGAGGGAATTTCACTGCATCTGGTGCAAACGTTCACTTGGACTCAAGGATGAACTGATTAGACTTTGGTGGTGAAAACTCACTGTGACCTCGGAAAGCACGTTTTTGGCCTTAACTCAAGAATTCATGTGCTAATTATGACAAAATGTCACACAAATGTCTCATAGGATAAAATGAAGTGATGACATTTTCTATCCAAAAGGTCAAAGGTCAGCTTCACTGTGACGTCATATTTCACACATATGTTTCACATTTGGTCAGATACTGAATTGGCGGCACTCGTCTTGGGCGTCCACTTTCAAACTCTCTTTGGTGCTGCCTGGTTGAAGGTGTGTGTGAAGCATCCACGTTTTACAGTATGTAGTTACCTCACAGCAACATCCATATTTGAAGCACTGTAGTCAACCAGAAGCTCATTGGTTCAGCTGATATTGAGCTGCAGGTGATTGTTGTTGCACCGTGTGATGAAGCTCTCCGTCAGTCCTCTGTGCTCCTCTGGAAAAATAGTCTCTAAGTGAAGACAGCGTGTTTCTCACTGGAAATCATTCACTGGAATCATACATGCTAATTTCCATTTCACCAATAAAATACACTGAATATCTTATTTAATTCCTACAAAGTCCTCACTTCTTATTTTATCTGAGTCTGGACAGACATGGCTGTGCATGCATCTTGACTGGTCGGTGCAGGCATATGACCGCGAGGTGGTAATTCTCATCTTTTAAGGTTAGCAGCTCTGAGAAGCAGCTGATATACGATTTTTAATAAGGAGCCAGTATCAGTCTGACGTATCCGTCTAACCCTCCTCCTCCTCTCATCCTTGAGCTGCAGCAGCTCAGGCTGGAAGAGTAAAAGCTGCTGAAATTTGGCAGATGAATACACCTACAGTGTTATATACCTCCCCCAACGCGCTCATGCATGCATGTTTACACTCAAACACATACACAAACTCCCAAATGTGCAGTTGAGAGTAGTGGGAACCCAGAGCAATTAAAACCAGGCTGGGTGTGTTTTCTGTTTTCTTTTTTTTTTTTCATTATACTGCCAGTTTTTATTTCTTGCACTTGCGTGTGCAGTGACAGTGTGTGTCCCTGCAGTGCCAGGCCTTTCTTATCAGTATGCCGTGTGCACTTCCTCTCTAAACATGGCCAAAGCTTTTGGGAGCCGTGAAGCTTCACTGATAAGATAACAGACAAAGCCTTCTCTCTTTAAGAAAGGCGTGAAATAGAAAATGGGAGATCCCTCCCTGTGGAGTTAGATGGAAAGAATAGCAGGAGAAGAGCAAAGAGAAATCATATGTTTGGAAAATTAATTTTAAGGAAGAGAGTCAGATATGAACCAATGGGGTTAGAGGAGGAAGAAATTCATTTTTAGTAAAGGAACAAAAGAACTCACACACACACTGCTGCCACTTCTAGTGTGTAAGGTGAAGATGATCTGCAGAGCATATTTAAATACTTTGCCATGGCAACAGGCTCTATGATTAGGGGCAAATAGGCAAAACTGCTGCAGTACTCGAGATTGAGATGATACAAATTAAGGGAAATCTGGACGGTTGCCAAGGAGACGGAATCGGCGGAGGGGTTAAAGTCCAACCTAAACACACCTTAAAGCTATTTTAGTGACAGCACTGCAGAGAGTGGGTGGGGGGAAGGGAGGACGGAGCAGGGGGAGGGGAGGAGGGGGCTCTCTGACAGCCGAGCTCCACAAATAATCACTAGACCTGCCGAGGTGTGTGATCAGAGTTCAAAATCCTTCCATATCTGTGTGTGTGTGTGTGTGTGTGTGTGTGTGTGTGTGTGTGTGTTGACTTGTGGTTCTGTGTACCTTTCATTGTTCAGTGGTTTCAGCGTTTCACGCGCCCCTGCGGCCTCTCACACCTCTGCTCGGTGAAGACACAAAAGGGAAAGAAAAAGCTTGTGATCCAGTTGAATTTCATGCATTTTCTTTATTGTTCCTCCGTGGATTCATTTCCATTTTAAAAGCCCAAACACTGCTTGTTTTTCCCCCGTGACATCATCTTGCAACAAATTCATCAGAAACAACAAAAGTGACAGTATGGCTTTGTGACAACAGCGGGCCTCAGGTTTCAGTGTTCAGATGCTTTTTCAGTGTTTAAAGGTGCCGAGACAGGGACAAAGCCCCGTGTGAAACATACAACATGTGTGTCAGAGGGTTTGTTCAAAAGGTCCCACATTATCTCTGTTTACCGCAATATTTTACAGGATTCTGGTGTCAGTACTTCAACTTCTCTTTGTCTGCATGTTCAAATGTAGGTGAACAGCAGCTATTGTTTACTGTTAACCAAAAATCAACAGCTTCAAGCCAAACTGACTGAGGCTCCTGACTGAGCAGAGACATCTCAGCTCTAAAAAGTCGTCCACATGTAGGTCATTTCTATTTTTCAATTCAATTCAATTCAATTATTTCACAATTAATTACAATTTCTGACACCTGAGTCGGCTCCACTCGCTGAACGAAGATGCATTTGAACGCTCTGAAAACTCATGAGTGGACCTTTGATCTGAGATTGTCTTCATTGTGAACTTCGCCACACAGTTGAAGGTGCTCTGCTTTCGGAAATGGATTTCAGTTTGTGTACAATGAAAACGACTGAGCAAACTATCTGGCAATAACCTTTAACACTCCTTCAAAAATGAATCCCTTTTTCCACATTGGCTCAGACAAATGTATCATAAATGCCTTATTTGTTTCTTTGGGGTAGTTCATTTTTTTCTCTCTGTTAGTCAATTCTAACACACACAACAGTCTGAGCGTGCACAGAAACACACACACGTGCAGCTGTCTGAGCGGTTAGCGCTTTGGTGCCTTGCTCAGGGGGACCTCAGCAATGCCCTGGAGGTGAACTGGCACCTCTCTAGCTACTGGTCCCTGCGATCAACAGTTACTGAAATCCATCCAATCAGCAGCTTAACTAGAAAAGCCTCCACGCACCTGGTTTGACTCATTTGAATTTACAGAACTGCTCCTGTCAGCCAATCAGAGCCCAGTACTGTGCAGCACCTTTAAAATAGGGCTGCAGTGATTTAGTGTTACACTTCCATACAGCTGGAGGACTTGCAAGAGACTGTCCTGATTTTAGTCTCTGGTAATGTATGCCTTAGGCTCCATTTTAGGATCCTACAATTCCCATGATGCCACTCGATAGTGGCGGCATCAGGTGGCGTTTAACAGCTGGATAATGTGGGACCTGAGCCATTTCATTTCTCATCCTTCTGTTGTTGAAAATTGAATATATCCTGAATTATTTTAAAAGCTTTACTGTAAATGCAGTTGCATCTACCGCTTTACTTTCCGTCTTCAAGATATTTGAAATCAGCCGTTCTGCCTAAAAACTGAGCCCAGAGCAGATGCGGAGGCCTGCAGCGAGTCGGTCGTGTCGTTCGTTCAGAGAGTGATTTAAACTGGTCGACCACTGTCCTCCGCCCCCACACTGCCTTTCTTCATTAGGCAGAGAAAGGACAAATAGCGTTTAAAAAAACAGTGACAAGAAAAAGTTAGTAAAACAGACGGTATTCAAAGTATTCAAAGCACAGTAGAAGAAGGGTTTTTTCAGGCACTTGTTAAACTCCCTCTGTGTCTTTTTTTTTTTTTTTCATTTCCAGTCGCTCACTTGTTGAACAAACAGAGCCATGGAATGCTGCTTCCTTATTTTCTCATTATCGTGGTGACTATGGGTTTGGTTTTGCTTGTGCCATACATCAGGCCGGCACAGGCTTAAGAGTGTGTGTGTTAGTGTGTGAAAGAGTGTGAGAGGTGAACACTGCACAGCATCTATCGACACAGATTACGTCTCCATTTCATGTGTGTGTAGAATAAGGGGACACAAGTAAACATTTTTTCTCAGCACAGACTCAGACTTTGCTTCCTAAAATACACCGAGAGGAAAAAAAAAAAGGAATTTTACATTCACAAACAATAAATAAACAGTCATATAGCCTCAAGTCAGCCGAACAATTGACACCATTTGTTACAATAAGCCATTTAAAAAGCATCAAGTCTCCTCAAACTGTTTGAAATCACTTCTAAAACAGAATATCCAGATAAAGAGTGTCAATCCAAATCTAGAATGAATCACTTCCTGAACATCCTCTTTCAGTTTTTAAATATTTATGTTGGATGATCTATATAGGAGCCAAACAGGCTAGCTGTACCATCCATTTATGAAAAATTATGCCTCTGTTTGACCTTTAAGGAACAGCCTGAGATTTACAAAAATGCTTTATGTTGTTTTACCCAAAGGCAAATGATTGATATCAATTTTATGGATTCAAGGGGTGTTTAGCTTAGCTTAGCTTAGCTTAGCACAAAGCCTGGAAACAGGAGGAAACTCCTAGTGTAGCTCAGGCAAAAATGTTCAGCCTTCCAACAAGACAACAAACAATCTTATTTCCAAAATAGCAGACTGATTTAGTTCCAACTCAAATTCCAGAAAAAGTTTAGTTGCTGTGTAAACAGTCAATAAATACAGAATCAATCATTTGCAAATGTACTGTTAACTGACAGCAGTTTTACAAAGTGTTCCTGAGTCCATGTGATAATATCCTTTAAACAATCATGTGTTCACAAAGTGGGGAAACTCCCTCCATCCACGCCTGTGAACGACTGAGCCGTCCCAGGATGCCCCTTTCAGACCCAATCATGATACTATCACCTGTTACCAATGCACCTGTTTACCTGTGGATTGATCCAAACAGGTGTTTTTGGAGCATTCCACCTTTTTCCCAGTCTTTTGCCGCTCCTGTCCCAACTTGTTTGAAATTTGTTGCTGCATCAAATTCAGAATAAGTATATATTTACAAAAAATTGTGAACTGAAACCTTAAATATATCGTCTTTGTACTGTTTCCAGTTGATTATATGTTAAAAAGGATTAGTAAGTTATCACATTCTGTTTTATTATTTTTTCACAGCATCTCACAGCATTGGAATCAGGGTTGGAGCCATTTTGGGCGATACACTTGTTTGCTTTCATGCTAGGAGCAAGACGAGATGATCAACATCGCTCTCACCTGCAGGCAGAAACTGAAGCTTAGCGTAGCAGAAAGTCTGGAAGCAGGAGAAAACTGCTTGCCTGGCTGGATTTTTTTGCCTTTGGACAGAGCCTGGGTAGCTGCTTCCCCCTGTTTCCAGTCTTTACGCTAAGCTAAGTTAAACGTATTGCCTGCTGGCTATAGCTTTATATTTACTGTGCAAACATCAGAGCGGTATCACATCTACAGAGAGCAGATAAGCATTTTTTCCAAAAATCTGGAAATGTTCCTTTAAGCTACCAAATACAGTGGGCGAATTGAGGGCAGGGGGCGTCCTGTGTCCCCTTCAGTTGTCTTCATGGTTTTCTGCTGTGGTTGTTCGTTTCATCGTAGCTCTGAAGCAAACAACAGCAGCAACATCCATGTAAAAAAAAAGATGTTTTCCACGCTTATTTTAGCCTTAGCTGATGTGTAAAGTGTATTTCACAGAGAAATGATACTGATAAACTCTGAGCTCTCTTGAATTCTTGTTTTAAGACATTGAGTTATGATCTGAGGTGGAAGGAAATGTGTGAATTCTGTTTTAGGGTGGATTTCGACAGCACCGTGCGTCATCATGGAGACTCATCACAGTTAAACATGAAGTCAGTCACAGCCATCCTGACTGCTGCTGCTGAGTGAAAGTCTTTAATGTTAATATCAAACGGCAACTTTTCAAGTTGAGATTTTAAGGTGCATTTTAAAGGGTTTTGTGATCCCTAACTGTGAAGGAACATGGGATCACTGAGTTCAAGAAATGTTACAAAAAAACAGCCACTAAAATCAAAGTCACAAGGTTTTTGTCTGGTAATAACACAGTGTCCAAGACTGACAGATCACTGATGGTGCATATCGCACTCCCCCCGGTCTGAAAACCGCCTCAGCTGAAGGCAACAGTCAGCTCCATTTAGCAGTGTCTCTGCTCGAGTCCCAGAGCCAATTAAAAGGTGTGAGATGCCTCCATCAGTCCGGCTGTTTTCTATGTCGCTGTCAAATTGGTCAGTGGGGAAGACATCAGCCCCCGAAACCACATCCTAAATTAATCGCACTCGGAGATAATCACATAACCGACAATTAACTCCATTTCCCATTTAATACCCCACCCACCCACCAACCAACCCACAGTACGACTACACACATACACATATGGCACGTCTACACACCAGTCTCATTACACAGACAGACACTGATTCCCAGCAGGCACGAAGCACGCATGAAATATGTGTTAGTTAGAGCTTATCACAAGCTTTAAGTTCATAACAGTGATGCTTACACCTTTTTTTCCCCACTTCCTCTGATGGGTTGGGGGTGATTTTTGGTGGTTTATACACAAACACTAAACACTGAAAGTGGCATCACTAATCAGGGATGTGAAAAGTAGAAAAAAAAGCTGCATAAAGCAGACAGGTGAAGCAAAGAGTTTCATTTCAAAACACACACATCGGAAATAGTCATGAAGTCTTGTTCTGGTGAATTAATCCTGACATTGAGCTGAAGCACCTAATGGATTCCTGATAACAATAACAAATGATCTGTTTTTAGAAATCGGAGAAAAAAATGGTGTTTTGCATGTATTTGTGGAATGAAACCCTTCAGTTCAGAGTCGCTTGACACCCCGCCTCGTTTCATCACGCAAGCCTCCCTTTGACCCACAAAGCCACTTCTGCACACAAAGCAGCCAGATGCTCACCTGCGAACGTAAAACCTGCTGGAAGGGGAATCTTGCTTTCAGACAGAAATTGCACGTTATTATCAAATTGCACCTCCAAAATAGAAATTGCACTCATTACAGCACCTTGGACACTGCAGGCATTTCCATTCCCCTCTGCCGTTTCCTCCCATCATCTACACCCCCAACTTCCTCTCTCACAACGAGCCACTGAGTCTGGATCAGCTGCAGCCTTTTGGCACTGCTTGGTTGGCACTGAGGGGGGCGTTCCCGCTGATCTGTGATCAGACTGAGCTGTAATGGCACTGAGTGAAAGAAAAACAACAAAAGACACTGCTCACGTTTACTTTAGCCAAGATCTTTCTGACAATTCGCTAACTGATAGCAAACAATTTATATTTAAATCCTAGAGCACCAGTAAGAGGTCAGATGTCAGAACAAGGAGGGCAGGAAAGCCAGTAAGCACTGATCTGACTGATCTGAGGGTTAAAATGTATTTTGATGTCAAAGTTAAAACTGGGTGAAATTTGGTGGAAAAGAAAATTTGGTAACATTTTGTTTATTATTGTTATTATTATTTAAAAGTTATTTTTAATAATCTCTGAGGAAGTCTTGTGGAAAGAACTCTGTCATTTGGTATTAACTGAAAATACAGGCAAATTATTTATAGTTATTTTGGTTAGACTTTAGTTAGTTGTGTTAGGTTTATAAGCAAACAGTAAGCAGGATTTTTCTTAAAAGAACTTTCTGCTCAGTTTTCATCATGAAAAAAATATTGGAAATTTTTACATTGAAATTTTTTTACTTTTACAAAGTAACATTTGACCCTTCTTATTAAAACGGTATTAAAAGGACTATATTTCATTATGAAGCAGGTCTTAAATACTGTCATTTAACTGCTCTTGAAACACTGATTATACACAACCAGGAAGTAGAGTTGGGTTCAGGCTGCAGCTTCCATTTTCAATCTGGTTCTAGGTTGGCAAAAATCCCAAATTCACTAAAGTCTCTAAAGATACTAATGAACTTTCTTGTCCTAATAATGTCCAAATAATTCAGGCAGCATTAACGGACTTCTCAGGTTAAAATGACAAAGCATCACCGGTGGCAGACGAGTTCAGTCCTCACACTCACAGGTCAATTCTGTGAGCAAACAGATGATGCTGAAGGCTAAAATGATGCTGTTGTTTGGTTAATACGCTCTGTCAAGTCAGTGTCCCTCAAAGATTTGTTGGACATGAAGCCTCACGTCCACTATAGTTGTGATTGCACTGTGATTTTGTGGTAAAACCAGAGTGGTGTGTCTTCTCTACTCAAATAATCCCTTTTTAGTCTAGTTTTGAATTGGGACTTCGACAAGCTGCAGCAAGTAACTTTCAATGATAAAGTGTGGAAATTAAAAAAAGCTCTAGCTGTCACTTCAATGTGTCAGACATCTCTTTCTCCTGCAGCTCATCTCATTTTCAGGTAGTAGCTACAGGTTGGAAACATCAATTAGGCTGCCATTAAAAAGTTCTTCCCTCTCAGATAACAAAAGATAACTACACTTCTAAACTGATTCTCTGAGTTTCAGCCATCTATAACTTTGACTACTTCCAAATGTTGAAAACTGAACCAATTAGAATCAATAACGGTATCAACCAGGGATTTCAACAGTGAGATTCAGATTCTATAAGATGCTGCTGAACACTAATGCGACGTAGACGGTAAACATTTTAAATTCAGCGCAGATGTCTGGACGTTCTTTGACGTGAAAATCAGCGGATCAGTGTTTACTGGAAAGTTCCTACATGCACTTTTGAATCCGCGGTTGTGTTTTTGTCAGGTGAGCTGAGCATGAAGCAGATTTAGCACCAGTGTGTTGACTGAACAGTTAATTTGTGATTGACTCAGCTGATCCTGAATCAGTGGCTTTGCGATCGGATGCAAAAAAAGAGAGAATTGTATACGGTGGACACATATCAGCTTCCTGGAGCCATTGATCTGTACTCCAGAGGAAACTGCAGGTTACAGGCAGGAGAAATAAAAGAAGACGGAAAAATATCAGCACAAGAATTACGGTTAAAAAAAATAACCTGCTGATGTGTTAGATTACAACAAAGAAAGAAACTGGATGGAAGTTAACTGAGGAAAAGAATGAGACGAAAATCTTCATAAATAACGACCAGCTGTTCAAACCAAGAGGAGGATGATGGGGGAGGATGATCCTGGTACTGGGGCACTGTGGGTGATGTAGTCCCGGTCACATGGCCAGAGCTCGGGCCTTGGCGGCTGCTGCCTGCGCTCTCTGCACAGCCCCCTGGCTGTTCTCCCTCCTCATGAGCTGGCTGGTCTCAAACAGGCCCTCATGGCTGCTGCCGCCACCGCCGCCGCCACCGCCGGGGCCTCCATCCGTAAACGTCAACACTCCTGGACCAGACAGACTCCTCGTAACATATATAATCTACACCTTTTTACATGCTAAAAAGCACCTAAACCTAAAGCAGGTTAGCGGAGTTATCTGGTATCTGGGGCCAGAGCAGTGACTGTAAGTTTTGGCTTTGAAAATGAATTTTGGCACTGAAACTGAACTGAAACTTCCACTGAAAAATAAAATGCAAACATTTAAAATCATTTCATTTTATTTTGATATTTAAAAAACTTTATTTTTTCAATTATAGTATTTTTTTACACGGTGAGTTTTTTTTCTTTTTCTTTTTTTCTTCATTGTCACTGGTTTTCAGTTTCAACTTCCTGTCGCTGTTTTTCACATGCAGTTGGGGAGGGGGGGTGAGGGGCGGAGCAAAGACAGTGTGATTTACATATCTGCATACTAATGAGCAAACGTCTCCTCTCTGGCTCGAGGTCCGCGCCTGAACTCCCAAACTGCAAAATGCTCCCAGTCCAACACTAAATGATAAAACATTTCAGAGACGAGTTCAAATTTTCTGACCCAGTTTTGCTCGCTCATGAAAATATAAAGACCAACTTGCAGTGATCAAGTGTGCAGTAACATTTTATTTTCAGCATTTTATTTTTTCTTCTCAGACAGGTTTTGGTTTCATGTCTGCCTATCTTGTCTGCTTGGGGTGAACCGGTCAGCACTTTCTCACTGCTGCATGAACCTTCTCACCGTCCTTTGTTAAATGCCTTATTTGAAATATTTAATTAGCTAAACTCAGAATCTTCTGTCATTGCAGCGAGTCGTCGTTTCCTTCATATAACAGATAAGGGTTAACGGTGCCTGAACTCGGGTTCATGTTTATGTAAAAACTGCATCAAAAAATAGGAATGAAGTCCTTTCTTTAAAAACGCCAGGCTGCGATTCTCAGGAAACTGAAGGAATCTCTATCTTCCACCTCTATTTTTACAAGCACAAAAATGAGCCAGCTGTCACGGTGACACATTGTTCCACCCCGGCCACCCAGCAGCCGTCAAATAAAAATGTGTTGATTACCTCCAGAGACTTGGAGCGCAGACGCACAGCGGGCTTCAGACCAGACTATCAACATGTTTCACAGTTTCATATAGTTTAAGTTTTTATATCAGAGCAAAGAGCAGAGAGAGACGGGAAATTACAAAACTTCAACATTCCCTTATTTTTGTGAGACTTTAAAACAATTCTAAAACTCATCAGACTGAACAAAACATTAAAAGGAAGCAAGTGACCCCAAGTCAAAGGTTGAGATACTGAAATCTCCCTTTTAATTTACCAAAATTGGCCCTGACGTGCCAGAGGCGCAGAATGTTGATCTTCAGACCAGTGACATCGCCTGCATTCAAAAGCCAAGACCTTTCTGAGGAGTTGAGTAGTGAGGTCTTACCGTAGCCGTCTACACATCCGCTTTTAAACTCGCCCTCAAACCTCATCCCGTCGAAGCGAGTGAAGACGCCGGCGCCTTGAAATTTGCCCTGAACAAATTCACCTTCATACCTAAAAAACATTCACATAAAAACACTTTCACAAAGCAGGAAATTGTTAATTAAAGTCACAGATCGTTTTTTTTATTTGAACAATGAAAGAACTGAGAGGAAAAGAGCCGAGGGGAGGACGAGGAGGGCCGTCTTTCAAAAGCAGGAGGAATGCTTTTATGATTGCACGAATGTTTGGAATTTTAGGCATGAAAGCAGAAAACGGGAAAAACTGTTTGTCTCTAAAGTTAAAAATGTACTGGGAGTATCAAAACTTTCTTGAACCTTTTTTTCACCTTTAGAAAGGCAGCAGAAAAAGGCAATGTCACATAACTCAGCGTGGACACTTGTCATGGCTGTTCAGGGGAATCTGAAATGCGTTTCTTGACACTCTTTTCGGTTTCTTAAAGTTAAGCGCACATGAAGGTGCCAAAAGCTGCATTCTTATTACTTCTCTGCACAAGCTGCTACTTTAGACTCGGCGTTTTGGTTATTCATGACATTATTGAGAGCTTTCATTTCCAGAGTTTTGAGGTAAAATAGTAATAAAGAAGCACTGTCTTGCTTCATAATGATAATTAGTTATTAATCATTAACTGAAAGCCAAACTGATTCATTTGATTTGTTCTTCCCGTATGAAAATGGATTTTGATTTCGTGCTCGAACAGCAGTTTCTCAAATGACATTTAAACTGGAGTCCACTGCAGCTGCTGTGGGTCCGAGCTCCGCCGTGGCAGGCAGGGAGCCTCCATTCAACACTTTGGAAGAATTAGCTGCTTTCCAATTTCAACGGATGGCCTTGCACAGGCAACTCCTCAGGTGTACTTGAACATTTCACCTCCATTAAACTGAGAGGAGCAGATAAAAAAACCTCTGAAGGAACAGAATTTAAACTGTTGAGGAACCTTTTTCTCTATCTATTGGGGTCACAGAACAGCGTCCTTTAATGGAACTCTTTTCTGATCAATAAATAAAGGAAAGCAGAAGAAAGAACTTTTGAGAACATTCAGGCAATTTAAGCACATGAATTCAGAAGTTTTTTAACCACACACATAATCTGCAAATGTATTAAAAGGACTGTGGGAAGAAGGGTGACAGATCAAATTTTTTGTGTTCAGATTCTCCACTGGCTTGTTTCACTTTATTTCTAAGGTACAAAAGAGACTGAGGCCACGTGGACTCACCTTTAAGCACCCCTCTGATTGGGACATCACCCATCTAAATGACTGAATTTCACAATAAACTTTCTGTTATAGCAGAAAAATAGCTGACAGTGAATCTAAAAAAGTGATAATGAATTGATCAGAGTTTATCAAACAAAAACTAGAAACATTCTCTGTTTCCAGCTTCTAAAATGTGCCAATTCGTCGCTTTCTGCTGTTTTATTTCATTGTAAATGAAATGTCTTTGGGCCGTGAACTGTCGGTCAGACAAAACACCTGTAACCTTTGCGACATTGTGAGAGACGATTTTCAACAACATGATTCTATAGACTGAAGAATAATTGATAAGTCGATCGTGAAAATAAGCATTAGATGCAACCCTGAAGTAAACATGTCTCCCTCCATGACAGACAACTATTAAACTAACTACTATTAAACTTTAAGAGTGCTTTAAGAAAAACTACATGAAATAAAGTAAAATAAAAAACTGACTAAGAGGTATTCAACGACAGAAACACGAGCTAAAGTTTTTGAATCATTTTTAAATGAGCGATTTCAGTCTCAAAGCTCAAAGGTCAGCTGAGCAGGAAGTGAAGCGCAGACCTGGAGCCATCGGGGAAGACCAGCACCCCACAGCCGTTGAAGAGGCCGTTCTCAAACTGTCCGGTGTAGCACGTCCCGTCGCTGAAGGTCAGCTGACCCAGGCCATGACGCAGACCTGCAGCAGCAAACACACACAGCTGAGGAACTGACGGTAATACTTGGAATTAAACAAACAACAACAACAATGCAAAAACTGCATCTGATCTCCACCTCTGGTCATTGAATAACCCATTTAAGACTCTGATGACAGGGTCTCCTCTTTGCACCATCGAGGGGCTCATAAAGCACAGTTGTGTAGGCAACACTTTATTTTTTTTTCCCTCCTGGACCAAAACGAGCAGCTGGCAGAGCTGATGGAAACTCAGAACTCTCATGTGTATCGAAGGCAGCTAAACAAAACCTCCACGACAACAGTGCGAGCGAAACCTCGGTAATACATGGGTCTATTTGGCCTTCTGAGATGTTCCGGTTCGCTACTGAATAGATGATATAGAAAACATCCTGGTGAAGACAAAGGTTCAGACTGGAGGTCTCCAATAGTGGATTTTTAAAGGCTGATATAACAAAGACACTATGGAGCAGTGTGGGTCAAGCATTCTCTCCAGAAAGGCGGCTCCTCCTCTTGTCGTGTAGGATCCCGACCTCGTTGAACCAAACAGTTTGGAGGTAAATTTTCTTTTGCCTTGTACCATCAACTGCATCCCATGTGTTTATTTAATTTATGTACTGATTTCTGAGTTTTAACGACAGCCCTTTGGCACAAATCCCAGTATAAAAGATCAAACTGGAACCATAATAAACAGGGCTGAAGCCAAAACACGACCGTGAGCGTCCAACATTTCCCCAAAACAAAAAGATGCCAGTTCTTCTACAGGCTGCAAATAAAATGAAAGGGCATTGGGGTTTATTCACTAAACATCTGTGGGCACAAATTTGTGCAGTAAACAAATTGAGCTTCTGTCTGCTCATCAGTGTTTTCACACCATCAGTTATCAGTCCTCACCACTCCAAAATCTTTGGAGTGTACCTGAATAACGTGCAAGGCCATGAAGACGTAAAGTAATAAATAAGATCTTAAAATCCATCCATTTTCTATACCCCGACTATCCCTTTCGGGGTTTTGAGGGGGCTGGAGCCTATCCCAGCTGTCAATGGGCGGGACGCGGGGTACACCCTGGACTGGGTGCCAGTCGATCGCAGGGCAACATATAGAGACAGACAACCATTCACACTCACACTCACACCTAAGGACAATTTTAGAGTCACCAATTAACCCAATGAGCATGTTTTTGGTCTGTGGGAGGAAGCCGGAGTACCCGGAGAGAACCCACGCATGCATGGGAAGAACATGCAAGCTTCACACAGAAAGGCCCCGCCCGACCTGGGGATTGAACCGGCGACCTTCTTGCTGTGAGGCATGCGCACTACCAGCTGCCCCACTGTGCTGCCCAAGATCTTAAAATCATTTCCAAAACATACTGGGAGCCAGTGTGATGTGGTTTCTGTGGCTTTAATCGTTAAAACAGATCATATAATATATTGAGGCTAATAAGAGGGTAGATTAGGAACGATGTTCGCTTGATTGACAGGTTCCTCAGCCTACCACAGTCAGCGGTGGTGGTTCACGTTTCATTTTAACTCCAGATTTTGAGCTGCAGTTCAGGAGGTTCACAATCAGTGCTAAAAGACAAAAGCTGAGCTGCTCCCTTTCATATCATCCTTCTTACAGTGTTCCCATGGAGGTGAGACCCAATTTTCCCACTAATTCTGCGACTAATTTCCAGGATCAGGAGGAAGGCAGTCAGAGGAGACAGAGAGGGAAGAAGTGAGCGTTTCTCCTTGCCAACCTCTATTAGCAGGCCCAGCGGGAATTAGGAGAATAACTGGATGTGAGGCACAGTTGGACGCAGGCTGAGGAGGTCCCGGGTTCCTCATGGCAGCTGTAAGCGAGGAATAGGATTGACTGTGAGCTCGCCAAGTGGCATGAAACTGGTGGAGAGGAGAGAAGTGGGGGGACCCTAACAGCGGATTGGGATTTACAGGAGGGGAGGCGGGCTGCTTGTTGGGGGGGTTGAGGCAAGGGTGAGCCAAGCGAGTGTTGTCCCTTGCTCCCAGCTAATGGCAAAGTAAATTAGGCAGTCCATCTGTCAGGGCTGCTTAAAGTGCTGCTCTCTGCCTAATCTCAGCAGGGTTTTCACGGGAGATTTGGAGAAGAGATTTGGCAGAAACTAAATCTGGAGCTCTGCATTCCATTTTCAAAGTCTTTCTTCCTCTCCAACATCCCGCATCCATATGTGCAGATGTGTGTGTGTGTGTGTGTGTGTGTGTGTGTGTGTGTGTGTGTGTGTGTGCACAAGCCGGACTCGATTAAGTGTATATGGGCGAAGAAGAAGGCCAACAGGGGCTTAAATCCAGCTCTCCATTCTGCAAAAACCCTGACAGGTGGAAGCGAGAGCCCGGAGGAGGAAATTTCACGGAGTAGCCGCTGAAACGTGACGATCTGCGGGGTGTCGAAGAGGTCGTCCGTCCACAAACGCAGAGAGGAGCATCCTCCATCAAGCGTTAGAGGAGCGTCGGAGTATGAACGGTCTTATTGAATATAATGAAATCAAGCGGCACAAGTGTAAGTACTTTACGGACTACTAAGATGCTAACACTTCACTTTTTCCTGGAGGGACAGATTGTCGGTGGCCCGCTGCAGCATGGGACAGTCATGTCCTCTCCGTCTCTCTGGATTTGATCCCTCCAGACAGACTCTAATCTGTCGCTCAGCTTTGTAACGCCTCTATCCAATCTCGTGTCGGGTCACGGTCTCTGGCTAATTACGGTTTAGCTGAATTTGTCCGGCTTTTATGTCAATCAATAGCGGTAATGCATAGATGTTAAATGACTGCATGGGCGAAGTACAGTAGTAAATGGCTTCTGACTGTGCCTTAGCTGCTGTGAATGTACCCACCCTACTTCCTGTAACCCGATAGCCCGCGGGCCTGTCTTCAACCAGCGCGCTGCTGAATTATTCATGTGACACCATAGACCTCTGTCCGACACACACCTACATGTTTGTGTGCAAACAGTGACTTTGCATGCATGGACGCAGAGACACGCCACGCATCAATCTGTGTTCATGACAACACCTCCCGACACACACACCGTCACACACAATTGAATATTACAGAGCAAAGTCAGCGGTGTTAATTCCCCGTGTGGTGTTAAAATCAACAGAATATGAACACATTTTAGATGTGCTGGTGAATAATTGTGACTCAGGGAACAGTGTGTGAAACGCTACAAAGCAAATTCCCAGCGTGCTTTAGCTCTGTTTAGACAAGGAAGAGACACTTCATTAAAAAGTCATTAACAGCAGGTAACAAATGAAAAATAATAAGCGTGAGAGGGAGCCATCTAAAGCAAAGTAATATCTACGGATGGTTCAGAAAATCTCGCTCATGACAAAATATTTTGTATTTTAAGATCATGTTTAAAGATTATGTTCACGATGCACAACAGCAACAAGATCACAAGATTTTGTGACAAATACTGTACGTGTTCCCGGGATTAAGAGTGAACCTCAGCCCTTTTGTCATATCGCAAGATCTCCATCAGCAGACGGAGTCAGATCCCTTCTCATAACTGTGAATGAGACTCAGCTTTTTGTCCATGTTGGCGTAAAAGTGAAGCTCATGTGATATGACTGAAAGCTCCAGAACAGCTTCTAACTGGAACATGCAGTGAGATTGTTTCTGATCTTTTGAAGCCTTTGAAATTTGAACATCTACAATTCGAGACGGGGTCAAACTGCCTCTGCTGACGAGGAGCATGTGAAGTGATCCGAAGCTCCCGAACGCCGGCTACAGTTTTCATTATTTATGTTGAAAATAAATGTTTTTCTATTTAAAAATCAATACAATGGTACTAAATCCTGGCGGTTCCAAACAGCCAACAGGGAGCTGCATCAACTCTATTAGCGGGTTAATTTCTTCAGTCATCGCTTAGAAACATCCATGCTAAAAAAAAAACATGGCTGTGTATGAAAAACCTGAGAGAGCATCACAGCCAAACCAGTTTAACAGTTTTGTGCTAACCGTGCAGAGACCATATGTTTCTCCCCGCAGCTTCACGCCCGCTTTGGTGCCAAACTTTTGTTCTTCGCGTGACCTTGCCCTAAAGGTCGTCTTATGTGTTTTTGTCAAACTGCAAATACTGGTTTAGGTAGTGTGATATCCTGTCTCAGCAGGCTCACTGGCACCAGATGGTCTGTGCGTGTATGTGTGCATGTGCACATTTTCCTGTAGTTACTGACTTCAGTTTGACACCCTTTTCTGTTTTTTGCCCATGAGATGCAATCTGTGCAAGTGCAGGTTCATTTGAAAGCCAACAAGTTTTGCTGTTGTGACTCATTTACAGTACACCCGGTTTTCTCCTGAGCCTTCAGTCTCACATGAAATCTCTGGTCATTCCTTAAAAGCTGCTGAAGATGCCTTCCTTTTAGTACACTTTTATCATATTTTCTGATGTTCCCGCTTCCTCCTAATACATTAGGCATCCTTAATTTGGGATTCAGCCCAGCATTAAAACAACCCAGGGGGACGTGCTGGACGGAGCATGTTGTTTAAGGTACTGGTGAGACATGAAACACGATCAGCTGAGTCCAGTTTGAGTTACAGATTAATGCATTTAAAGACTTGTCAGACACTAAAGCCCCGCGCAACAGAAGCTGGTGCTGCGGTGATTTTACAAATCGTCAGCAGCTGCCAAAACGTTCCAGAGTTAGATGTGAAAATATTTGCTTTTCTGATGTCCGCCCATTCTCTCTCTCCTCTCCCAATTCTGTGAATTAAGAGCTTATTTCAGCCAATCTAGAGCTGGTGGTGACTGCTGGAACACTGAAAGATGAATCAAGAAGGTTTTGGTGAGTTTTATTTTGTTTCTGTTGAGTTTGAATGTAGCGTGTTTCACGATGATAAAATCACTGTTTCTGTAAATGGAGTCTGGTCGCTTTGGCGAGAGCGTTATAGTATCAGCTTCTTATTAAACAAACTGTATCTGTAACAAGAAGATATCTCCTTTCCATAATGCTGTCAGGCATTTATTATAACAATCTGAGCCTGTCTGTGGCAAAACCAAACATGTTTAGCGGACATACTGTACTCTGACGGTGGCATACGCCTGCAGGGATTACATGGCAGCTCATGGCTGTCAGCTGCAGCACTCAATACAGATCAATACTGCACCAGTTTTAAAAACTGTTGTCTCTACGAGTCACTGAGACACAACAACATGGAAAAATAGGGTCCATCATGTTTGACCGGTGCCTCCCACACATGGAAATCATCCAGAACACGTGGTTCTTTAGGAAACTCTGCAAATAACGTCACTTTCATTGATAGAAAATGAAATGTACGTCAAGCTGATGTGAGCAAATTATTTAACAACACATTATAGGACATTATTTTATTTGTGTTTTTTGTAACGCGTAGGTATGTAGATCCTTTAAAAAATGTTCATGTTGTAATAAATGCACATATACAGGTAGTGTGTTTCTTACTGTTTGCCCTCCGAAGGACATGATGCACAAAACTAGATATAGATATTATATCGGTAATATGTAACAGCTATTCAAATGGTTTGAACCTGTTTTTTCCGAAAGAATAATTGAGTGTCATTTTTGTTTAATTTTGACAGCTTTACATCCATGTTAATTTCTTAAATTGAGGTAAAAGCACTGTCTCACAGTCCCATAAAGACTTAGTTTATATTCCTTAATTTGACTTGGGAGAACCAGATAGGTCCATCCATCCATTTTCTATACCTGACTATCCCTTTCGGGGTTGCGGGGGGGCTGGAGCCTATCCCTAGCTGTCAACGGGCAAGAGGCGGGGTACACCCTGAACCGGTCGCCAGTCGATTGCAGGGCAACATACAAAGACAGACAACCATTCACGCTCACAACTAAGGACAATTTAGAGTCACCAATTAACCTAATGAGCATGTTTTTGGTCTGTGGGAGGAAGCCGGAGTGCCCGCAGAGAACCCACGCATGCACGGGAAGAACATACAAACTTCACACAGAAAGGCCCTACCCGGGGATCGAACCAGCAACCTTCCTGCTGTGAGGCCCGCACACTGCCTGCTGCACCACCGTGCCACCCTGACTCAGATAGATCTCATGTGCAAAACTGGTCCCATGTGAGGGCCCAGACTAAAGCCCTCTGCGGATGGCACCTTTGGGAATGAGTGATCTCCCCCAGATAAGGGAGGCCAGGGCCTCATTTGGGATCCAGGAATGGGAGTGGAGCTTGAAAACACTTGGTAGTTGGGCCTGTGCCAATGCGCCGATGGTTCAGCAAAAAGGTGTAATTTGGGACCCCTGCTGTGTGTCTCTGCCACCCACAAGGTCGGTGCAACTGTGAAAGAAAACTAAGAGGCCCTGTGCTGCACAGTGAGAGCACTTGGAGAAAACCCTGCACATATCTCCACCAACCGTCACCGATCTGACTCCAAAAGCTCCACAATGGCACCAGGGGTGGAGATTGACTGTGACATGCTGGAGGCTCTGGGCATTGCCGGGCTGTCTCAGTAGACACGCCTCTTCAATGCTGCAGTGGTTTATAGTTTTTAAACAGTGAGCCAGAGGGTGTGCTCCAATTACAGGGGTGTCACACAGCTCAGCCTTCCTCAGAGGGCTTATCCAAGCACGCTGGATTAGAGGCTCCAACTGATGTGAACCAAACTTTTGATATGTAGTTGTTGTTTCCTTTCATATTTTACCATCAGTACAAGCAGTTATGTTTCAAAAATTAACTAACAACAACAAAAGAAAAAACCCCAATCTCCAATGTTTTATTTCATACATCCACTTTTAATACTTAATTCTTTTAAGTGCAGGTTGCACGTAAAATTTGCTAATAATGATGAGAGCCACCACATCAGAATTCCTTGCATATTCAAGCTTAGTTCAATCTGATAAGTGATTGCTGGTCTTGCGAGGAGTAAATAGAAGAACAAGAGAACACTGACGGAGGTGAGAGCCAGAGGTGCTGTAAGCCACTTTAATGATTCCATGACAACTCCCTAAATTTAGTGCATTCACATGAGTAATACGTTGAACTGTCCTGAAAAACACACCCTGCTCTCATATAAATGTCACCCTGCACCTGCCTAAAACCAGTAAGATATCCATGCTTTGCAGCATTTGTCTCACTGACTCTTCACCCTGTGATCTTGATAATGGAAAACTGACTTCATCATTGTCCCCACAGTGAGCAGAGAACACTCAACCTGACCTCGGATCAACAAACGCATTTAAGCTGTGCACATGCCCCAACTAGTGTCTGTTAATGCAAACAAAGTCTGAGGACTCCATGTTACTATTATTATCGGGCCTCCTGTGGCTTAGGAGGTAGAGCGGGCGGCCAATAATCAGGTCGGTGGTTCGATCCCTGACCTTGGCAGTCTATGTATCCCTGGGCAAGATACTGAACCCCAAATGCTGTGCATCGTATGACTGGGTGAATACAGACTTGTGTTGGTCGTCAGACTAGAAAAATGCATAATTACATGCATCAAATATATGGACTCTGCCTTACATGCATTATTGTCTTAATCACATTGAAACACTTCTGCTGTACATGCATGTAGCCAGTGGTGGAAAATGGACAGGTGAGAGAGCAGGTCAGCCTTGCCTTCTTTCCATTCGCCGTGATACTCCTCGCCATTGGAGTAGCTGAAGGAGCCTCGTGTCAGGGTCATGGGTCCGGCTGGCATACACAACAACACAAAGACACCATCATCAAGACCTGGAGCTTGTCACCTGATGCTCTGATATTCTCAGACAGACAGACAGACACACACACACACACACACACACACACACACACACAAACACACACACACACACACACACACAGGGCCCGGACTTCATCAAATAATATGTCCACCATTCCGCTTCTCAGAGGGTTGGTGGTTCCATACCTGGCCCCTGCAGTCTACATGTCACAGTAGCCTTGGGCAAGATGGCTGGCTTGTGTTGTAAAGCACTTTAAGTGACTAGAAAAGCACTATATAAATGCGATCCATTTACCATTTGAACACTGCAGTGTGTTTGCAGCACAAATCATGTCCAGATTACGCAGCCAGCCACAGAAACTACAGACCCCAAACAAGTCTTTTCACTGCACGGCCTCCCAGCGAATACACTGTGTGGCTAAAAACATTGGACACCCCAACTTTACACCCTCATGTGTTTGTTGAACATCTCAGTTTAAAACCATGGGCATTAATTAGCCTCTGCTCCTCTGGTTTGGGGCATTCCGCGTGATTTTGGAACCTGGCTGCAGAGATTTGCTCCCATTCAGCGATGAGAGCATTATGAGGCTCAACACTGATGTGAGGAAAAGACCTGGCTCACAAATGACACACATGAAGGTCCACAACAGACACAAAACAAATAATTAAACTGTCCATTGATTCAGAATTAATTCTTAACTCATTGTTTCAGCGTCAGTTCAACCCTAAAGTGTGGGACGAGGCTGAAATCTGGCTGAGGCTAACCAGCTCCCCGATCCCCTGTGTGTCCTTTAGGACAGACTGGCTCCCATCCAGCTCTATCTCGGCTCCATTTGGTCCAACAAACCTGCTCAGTTTTCTCCTGAATCAGAAGACAGGTAGGTGCAGAATCATTTCTATCCTTTTTGGGCTTTTGTTTAAGAAAACATAAAATTTAGAAGCACAGCTTTAGTTTGCGGGACTTCACATACAAATAGTTTGCTACTCAACTGCTGCTGGGAAATGTAGTTATAGCTTTTCTACATGTAGCATCGGTATCCTATTCCCCGATGCCGCCGAGCATCCACTCGACATGCCACAAATAGTCAAGGTACAATAGCTGGGATGTGCCAGTGCAAGGAGCGACTGCGACAAAGCAGGTGCTCCTCTGGAAAGTTGATGCACGTCAACACTACAAAACAGGACGGAGGCCTATTCTGATGAGCTGCCACATGTTAATCAAGAGTGTGTTAACTTACACTGAGAACGATGGGTGCAGCTAATGGCTAATATGCTGTTAAAATAGTGCTTTATGGGAAACCTCACCTGTTTGTGAACCCTGACCATGAGCCCTAGATGATACTGGTATTCCATTAAGGGTGTGATAGAAAACACTGGCGCGCAGAGGTGTTTTTATTCATTTAGGCTTTTGAATTTGTGGTAGAGATCCCCTCTGTGTTTACTAAAGGTGTTTGACACTTTAAATTTCCAGTTTCTCTCAAATGTCTTCTCATCAGCCATGTTTACTGTGCTCTCTGAGGGCTCTCCTTTCCTCTCTATTGTTTCAAGTGAGCTTGTAGCAAACTGTCTCTGACAGGAGCATCAAAGAGAGGTTTGGGCTTCACAATCATAAAGAAAACATCTAAGGCCCGTTTATTATGCTGAATAATTGCTCAAATGCCATCAGGCATGCTGTCAGATTAGACGGGAGGAGGAGTGTGTATCCCTCCATCTAATGTTGCCACAGTAACGGCGCCCAAATCCCTTTCATCCTGCCGGCAGGACGCTGTCAGCCTCCGAAACACACACACATATACACAGTGAGCTGCCCTGGAGAAATAAGATAAATGGTTTACCTGTTTTATTAAAGAGGAACTCAGCCCTTTGTCTCTACATCACTGAAAACAACGGCAGTTGGAGGATTTCTGCTCCTCTCAGCGACAACTTCGCCTTTCCGGAGCTGCTCGTTTCCTGGCGGAGCTGCCTCAGCGTCTCTCCAAGGTGCCGCGATCTGATTGGCTGTTATTCCCCCACTCCGACTCAAAACGGTCTCCTATTGGCTGCTGGTCCCCTCTGTCCAGCCCTCCGCGGGAGACATCTTTGTCGAGGGCAACGGGTTCAACGACTTAATTAGCCGGAGTGCTCCTCCGTTGCAACGTTTGCCCTTGCCTTCTTTTATGTGTTGCCCACCGTCTCTGTAGGATTGTAAAACAGCAGCGCGTCTCCTGTTAATGATACTGTGTCATTTCATGTTTCAATTTGGTGATTAGACCCGCGTTTTGGCGGGTTTTATGGAACTTGATTTATTGTTCTCCCTGTGCGCTAAAACAGCTGCACTGAGGTTTTGTTAAAGGGGCTGATATGGATTTAAAGCCTATAAGGCTTTAATTCAGTAAAAAGCTGAGATGGGGGGGGAAAAAAGGGAATCAAGGTGACCCAAATGAGACAAAACTCTGCTGTCCTGATTTTGTCTCTCAGGGGGAAACCAGGATTAAGTATTAAGCTGTATGACTTTTGATTATTAATAAGCCATGGCCAACATTGAACTCCATGTTGCTAGATAAACTGATAAATCCCGATTAATCATGATTTATTGATAATAGCATCTCCTGCCCCTTCTTAATCGATACAGACATATAATGGTGTACTTAAGATTTTGGATAGGAAGCCAGTAAGATCTCCCCGCTGCTGTTTCTTTGGTTTATTAAAAATATTTGAATACATGTAAAATATGCAACATAGGCCATGGAACAGTGTAAGCGATAGAATGATAAAAGTCCTGGATTTATCATTGTCCCAGGTGTTTTTCACAGTGCACCTTTGTGCATGTTGTCCATGTGTGCAACCTTTAAGGTGCACACATGGACTCAGATCTGACACTAGAAATCACAAAGCACGCAACAAGGGACTCATTCAAAGGCAGTTCTTAACAAATTAACATGTCAAGTCTTGATTATTGACTAAATGTGATCATGTTGAACTTGGGAACAGTTTTTAAAGAGACGTCTGGTGTTTTTCATTCAGTGTTTATGATACAGTGTTGCTCATGCACTCTGCATGAGCAACACGTTTTGCCTGCGCTTTCTCACCAAGTTGTGTGTAGAACATTTGTATCGCTCAATTTTCTACGGTTAAGTTAATTTGCTGTGGTTTGTGCACTGTGATATAAGCCTATTTTTTTCTGGAAAAAAATAACCCTTCACAATATATGAAAAGTGTGCTTTCACTGTTGAGATCCTGTGGTTTGGGGAAGTTTCCAAGCAAACACATGTTTTGCCTGGTTCCAGTGTTTTAGGACCCAGTAGTTTTGATGGAGGAGATATCGAAAAGCATTCAGACCTTAAGAAACTTACAGGTCTGTAATTTCCTAATGATTTACCATATTCTTGCCTGAGCATGAATGTTATAGTAGCCCCCAATGGCAAAACAGTTTTAGTCATGTTTCTTATGAGTAGACAAGGTAGACAAATTTAAATAAATCTTGCAGAAAATATATGAAACTAGCTATGAAAAACTGAAATAATTTCGTTTTCTTGTCTATATTGGGTTTGAGGGACGGAGAAACTTACTGGCTTTGGTTGTGACATCAGTAGCCTATTTCTAAAATCCTGTCCAGAGCCCTGGACAAAGAGTTTTGAAAATATCCTGCATCAGTTCTGGAAAACCCTGTAGGGGCGCCAGCCACGGAAAACCAAATAGTTGAGCCTTTATGAATTTGATTAAGACCACTCAGTGAGGAAAGGCAACATAATCCATTGAAAGTGAACTTGTAGTAATCTTTTAATTGGATAAATAAGAATATTAGCGAAGTAACTGGTTTAATTTACTGTTTCCTGGAAGACAATGTGAGCCTTTCAGTACATTATGGGGATTTTCGGACAGACTACAGTCACATCAAGGAGCTGCTGGCTCTTTTAATTTCAGAAATTGTACTCAAACAATTTTTGACAACAGTGCCTCTTTGTAGCCTATGCAGAGGCTTTGGGCTGTAGTCTAATCTACAGTTTATTTACCACCGCTCCGAGAGCTGCACTCATGTCTGCTAATTTAAACAATGCAGCGTCTTTATGCGCATTTTAAATCCCCGGCGCACCCGCGCCCTTTGACACACATAGCTTTGAGCCATGGCAAATTCGGAGTACAGGCGCCATGTGCTGAGCCCTATACAACATTAAAACAGACAAACATCCCATTTAACGACCAATGACAGCACATCCTCGCGCAGAGATGCTGGGAGGGATGGAGGGGAGGAGAAGGAGGAGGAGGGGGAGGAGGGGGCGCTTTTGGTGGGTGGGACAAATGAGCGCTATAGAAAGGGGGATGCTGCAGCCCCGTCCCCCTCATATCTCACTCCACCCAGCCCTAGAATAAAAACCACCGGTGACGTGCGCGCAGGGAAGCACCCAGCAGTATGTGCGCGCCCACGGGAGGGGCCGATAGAAAATGGCGAGTCTGTGCAAAAGGCAGCAATGCACGATAGAGAGGCGCGGCTTTCGGCAGGAACTTGACTCTTGGAGGCACAAACTCATTCACTGTGTAGGTAAGCTCTCTTGGCATTGTGTGTGTGCGTGTGTGTGGCGTGGTCCCGGCGGCCGCAGAGTGCCGGTAACTGTGTTTGCGCTTGTTTGTTTTTTGGAGTTGAACGAGCAGAGAGCCGTGGCTGTAATGTCCACTGGAAAACCTATAGGCTCTCATGAAGCTGTCATTTTTTGTTGCGCACGGCTGTTGCCTGGCGCTGCCTGCCTCCCACCGGACGTATCCAAAAATATTCAACTCCAAGTTTTGCGCTCGTAGCGGGCGTGCTGTCAGGTGTTTCACCTGCACACTTTGGGCTTGCGACCTGTTTGATTGTTGAGTTTACTTTTATTCAGAGTGCCGGCGGTTTGGAGCTGCGGGGGGATTTTTATACATTATTCCATAGCTGTTTGTTTATTGTAAGCAGAGCGTGTCACGTGTGCAGATGGAGCTGCTCCTCAGCCAATCAGCTTCCCCGCTATAGGCTGGCCCGTGCCCGCGTGCGCGCCCCCGGGTTGAGTTTTTGGTCTGGGGTGGGGGGGAGAAGCGGTGCGCGCTCTCAATCTCCAAACATGACGCCCCCCTCCTCCCCCCTCCACTTCCCTGGAAATCGGCTTTTGGGAGCGCGCATTGCTGCATTGGGGGAAATGTCAGTGGGAATAATTTTGTATTTTAGGGGGAAGGTATAGGCGGGGGGTCGGCAGGGAGAAATGCCTCGGTGCTCGCCTGTTAGCCGGGCTCGGTACTTGTTGAAACGGCGCTCCTGGATGCGGTGGGGAAACTCTGCGGTTGTGATGTCCGGCGCAGTTTGCATGAAGACATATATTTGATTTTTCTGAATGTTTGTGACAGCAGAGCATCTCTGGCTCTGCAGGGACAATCAGCAGCAGAGACACATGTCAGTCTTTGTCTCGCTGGAGAAGTGAAGCCGAAAGCTTCAGCTCTGAACCTCTCCCTGCTTTTCTCATGAGTTGATGTCGGCTTTTATTTTGGATTTTTCTCATCCATACATCTCTCCCACCCACCAGCCTTCCTCCTCCCTCCCCCTCCTCCCCCAATCCTCCATTTCTGGCGTATTTCATTAGCTCAGTTTAATCCGGTTACATTGACCTATCCCGATGTTATGGCAAGATTATCATCCACTCTTCGCCTCTGATCTCCTAACCTCTCCGGGTTTCCTCGGCTCTCTGCCGGCTCCTAATCTGGCTTTTATCGGCCGTCATAAAGCACCGCAGCGGCAGCGGAGTCGGGGTGTTGCGGCTCCACTTGTTTTTGGATGCACTTGTGTCCAGATGTTGAGCTTTGACCTGTCACCTACTTACCCATCCGACCGCTCTATAATAACTCACATGGCCTGATTCCCAGTCGGCCAGCGGGGCTTTTTAGTAAGAAAAGCTCCTAATGAGGAGATGCAGTGTTGAATTAAAAGGTTGGGTAATCTCTGACCTCCAGTTGGTGTGATCAGCATAAAGCCATAAGGAATCGCAGGCAGCAGTGTAAACATTAGGCAACAAAAGGCCTTTCCTCCTTCATTTGTCTTCCATCAGTTTGATCATTTTGTGATTTTTTTCACTGATATTATTACACAAAAATATGTTTCTACTCATTAAAAGTGAGTTTTATCCCGTTTTCTACCTCCACTTATAAATGACGATAGCACTGCCTGCTTTGTGTCCTGCTTTTGCCTACTTTCATCTAATTAGTGCTGTTTTACTGATTTAGTGGGTCACTGGGTTTGAGTTAAAAGCGGCAGAGGATTGTGTGTTGGACCCTCCCTAAAAGTGTAACACATTTTGGAGGCTCACAGTGTCTCTATAATGAAAAAAGAGCTGCGTGTGAACCGATAACAAGCACAGAAAAGATCTTACTCAGTTATATGTGAGACTTTAAGACCCTATAGGAATACTGTAATGATAGTGAAGTTGAAATAGATACCATAAGCATGATAAATACACTGTAAGCTCACCATTGTGCACCTTGAATCCACGTAGTAATATGACAATGATACTACAGGGGATACAAATACCACAAAGCAGAATAATGAATTCACAGTTGGATATTACAGCTTACTGTAGCTCTATAAGGTGCTCTGTGTGTGTGTGTGTGTGTGTGTGTGTGTGTGTGTGTGTGTGTGTGTGTGTGTGTGTGTGTGTGTGTGTGTGTGTGTGTGTGTGTGTGTGTGTGTGTGTGTGTGTAGGCTGTGTGTCAGTTCGACATACTTCTTCTTTTCTGCCTGTTATCGTTCATTGGTTTGCTATGCGTGACGAGTTTTAGGGCCGAGCGGAGCAGCAGTTATCAGCGCTCAGATTGAAGTCTGACATGTTTATTTGTTCGAAGGCTAATCAGCTTCGAAACTGTGAGAAACTGGAACATCATAAGACATGTTTGTCCTCTGACCGGCTGAACGGTTCGTTTCCAAAAGTGCTGCAAGTCGTAAAGGAAAAGCAGTGCTTTGAAATGTTTGGCATACAGCGCCTGGAAGTGTCGCGATTAGTTAGTTTTGACCTGTCATCATGTACAAGCTTCTGGCATTTATGTGAAACGACAGATCATTAGGGCCGCAAGTGACAACGATTCTCTCAATTTGGAGAATAAAATATCATAAAGTAGTGAAAAATATCACGTTTTGTCTGTCCAACAGGCAAAAACCCAAATATATTGAATTTATTATCATGCAAAACAAAGAAAAGCAGCACATCCTTATAACTGAGAAACTGTAACTGGGGAATTTTGGCCATTTTTGCTTGAAAAATGACTTAAAGGCTTATCAAAAATAGACTCTTCAATGATTTGACTCTTATTTTCAGCTCCGGATTTTAATTGGAAAAAGGCGCGAGGTGAAAACCTGCTCTTGAAACTCTTGATTCGAGTGTTGGTGTCTGAGAGGTCTACGAGACAACATCCGAGAAGACTTCAGTGTAAGAAAAAAATGTTACACAATTAGCCGATGTGTGCTGGTGTGAGAATTAAATCACACTGTGTCGTGACTCATAGCAGCCTCGATATTACGGACAAGATGATCATTATGTTAAAGGCATGTTGGTCAGAGAAGGTCAGGTAACAAAGGTAGACATCTTACAGTATATTACAGTTCAAAGTGATGTGAACGGATGCAGCTTGTCAACACAGCCAGCATCATCTTCTTGCCCTGTGCTTTGCTGATAATAAAGTAGGGCCTATATGCCATAGAAAGGTTAACATTATTAGTTGGTAGCAATTACAGCCCAACTGCTGATTCCTTTGGCACATATTCTGGGTAAGAGAGTGGAGCTAATTTGATTGCTGAAAGGTTGTGGCAGTGCTGGAGAGAGACAGACTGTGAGGGAGAGAGAGGGAGAGGTGTGAGTCTGAGTGGCAGATTGCTTTTTTACTTCCAACTCTTCTCGCAGGCAGAGCCTCGCAGTAATGATGCCACTGTTTCAGCTAAACGTGAGCGTGTTGCTACAGTGTGGGTTTCTGGTGAGGAAAGCGCTCCATCCACTCATTATCTGGTGACTTATTCCAACCGCTGACGAGCATTGTGGGACCAGCAGTGTAAGACTCGTATCGAACAGGTGTAGGCACCATGAGACCATAGAAATCTTACCATATGCTGATTCCCTTTAATATCAGTGGCTGTGTTAAGGCACTGTGGAGCAGGACTGCCAGTAGTAGTATTGGAATTTGCAGGAGTTTTGCATCAATGTGATGAAGTGCGTTGATTTATGGGCTATTTAATTCACTGGGTTGTCAAAAACAAGACATTTCCAGCTGTTTGTTTAAATGGTTTTAACAGTAGAATTTCCAAAAAATGTTACTGCAAAACCAAATATATTGATATAATGATATACATTTACATGTAGCCTGATGAAAAACTTAATATTTCCAATGTAACTGTTTGTTGATGTCAATCAATCATTTGTAGCTTCTCATCCATCTTTCACTGTTTCCTGTCGCTAACCCCAATAACCAAAAGTGGCTGCTAGCTTTTTGCTAACAAGTTGATATGAGTCACACTGTTTCATGCTTTTATGGACTTTTATGTTCTAGTGTGTAAACATAAGCTCAATAGGGAGTTTAAACCTGCAAGCTCAGCAAGGCCCAATAGCTGACCTGAGAACAGGTTGAGATAAAGGCTGCAGGTATCAACTGATTAATCTGCAGAATCTATAAAATGTTTATGAGTCCAGTTTAAGCCAAACCCAAACATAAAGAGGAATAAAGAAACCAGCAAATATTCACACCTGGAACAGAGAAGTTTGGTATTTTCTTTTCAAAAAACTGATTATCAGAGCCGATCAGCGTTCTGTCGATCGATCAGTTGACAGTTCATCGCTGTCACATGATTAGTTGTGTTGGTCCCTTTAGCTTCATGCTTCAGGTTTATTTCCTTTGTTTTAGTGCTGATGAATGAATGAGTTGGAGGCAATCATGCTGGTTTTCTAAGAGGATTTTCTAAAGACAGCAAACGTCTCCTCCTGCACCTCACGTGCAGATCATCCATTATGGTTTCCAACGTCATTAAGTGAACAGATCATCGAGAATCTTTTTTTTCTATCTGTCATCCATCTATTTATCTAGTCCCGCAATTAGACGCTGTACTCAAAGTCAAATCCTTGTCTCATCGAGTCAACAAAACCCTCGATCCATCCGCCACGCCTCCCACTCTGAGTGGACGGTTTTATTTCAGTAATGGACAGATGGACGTCCCGAGAGATCTGCCTGCTACTTTCTCATCTTGCTAATTCTTTTCATGGGCTTTTTGAAAAGGAAAACAAAACATGGCACATTTATCAGGAGCTGGTGGGGAAAGTGGCAGCGGTCCACCCATTCGACTGGACCGGGTGCCAACGCTGTAAATCTCTGCGTACCCTCTTCATTGCATATGCATGCACACACACCCCTGCTCGACGTTAATGTGTGTGAAAGTGTGTGTGGAGCTATCTCGGGGGCCGATCCATGCCAACCAGGAGCCCCGTGGGAGGAGGGCTGCTCTCTTTGGGGTGGGGGGGCTGACTGCAATCTGTGGAAAAGCAAAATACACCACTGGCACAGAGCGAATGTTGACAGAAGGTGTGTGTGTCCACCGAGCGCTGTGCTCCTTTCCAGCGACATCCTGACTCGCGTTCAAACACGCTAACACACATTCATCTGAACTGCCAGAAGGATTCAAACCGTTGTCGTTCTGGTCCCACACCTGCTTCTTTTATCCTCTCAGCCTGAATTTGTTTCCGTTTCATCTTGTTTTCGCCGGCTGTGACGCTCTCGTCAAATGTTTCGGAGTACAACCCGTTTAATTCAGCCTCTTTAAAGAAGCAGAGTGTGACAGCTTTTAAAGAACAAACTATTTTTGAGTCTCAGGAGGGGAGATTGTTGTCATTCTTCTCATTTCAATCTTTTCTATAATGCTATGTTTTTGTTGTATTTTGCTGTTTTCCTCCCCTGAGACCTTTCTGGTGCTTCTGATTGGAAACTTTTATTTGTTGTTTTTGAGAGTCAAAGCATCTTTGAGAGAAATGTACGAAAGTCTTAAAAACCTCATAAGAGAGCGACAAGGTTTGTTGTGTTACTATCAGATGAACTACAGTTAAAACTTGAATTCAGTTTGTTTCATTTAGAAGAGAAATTGTTAGTAAATCAACTACTTGAACAGGATAGAAGATGAATTTGCGACAGTTTAAATAACCAGATAAAATGTTGTTTTAAGTGAAAATGCCAAAAATATTTATTGTAAACTTGCTATACGCTGTTGGAAGTTGTGATGAACATTTTGTTGACATTTGACAGACCCAAAAATTCATTGATTGACGGAGAAAATATCCGGCAGATTAATCGATAACAAAAACAAAAAGCCCCGATTCCGCTCCTCGTGACAGTCGATGTTTGCGGATCTGAAATCAGTTGTTGTAAATTGATGTTTTTGATACTTCAGCTTCTCGTCTTTCTCTCTTTTCTTCCCTTCACTCTAACCAGCGGCCAAAGTCCACCATTTCCTTAAACTAAACTTTGTACACAGCGTCCCTGACACAACCAAAAATTTATGTAAGCGTTCCCTTGTGTGTGTGTGTGTGTGTGTGTGTGTGTGTGTGTGTGTGTGTGTGTGTGTGTGCGCGCGCGTGTGTGTGTGTGCGTGCGTGTGTGCGTGTTCGTTCCTTTTGTTATGTGAGCCACTTGACCTCCTTGGTACAGTTCTATGGACACCGACGCCGTGTGGGCTCATGTGCTGTATGGGGTTTGTGTTTGGAGTACACACACACACACACACACACACACACACACACACACACACACACACACACACACGACCGGTGAGGTGTCAAGGCTTTAGAGCAGCAGGAATGTTTACTTGCTAACTTGGACCCGCCTTCGGTGAATTCCTCCTGGTTCTTCAATAATGACTGCTTTTGTGTGGAAGGTCATATTGAGCAATTTGCTTTTCATAGTATTCATCGATGGCATGGAGGAGCGTCTGTGTGTGTGTGTGTGTGTGTGTGTGTGTGTGTGTGTGTGTGTGTGTGTGTGTGTGTGTGTGTGTGTGTGTGTGTGTGTGTGTGTGTGTGTGTGTGTGTGTGTGTGCGTGTGTGCGTGTGTGCATGTGTGCTCCTGTGCGTCTGTCTTTGTAAGGACCAGTTTTCAGCCTTGAGGACATTTTAGGACCTTCAGTTCAGGCTGTAGGTTGTTTGTGTAGTTGTGATGGTTGAGCAAAGGGGATGCTTTATTTTCTTAATGAGGCAATTCTCAAATCTCTGCGTCTCCCTGAGAAATCAGTATTAATGCAATTAAAGTAAAGGTGTGTGTCATTCACCGAGTCATTAACAATGAATTAATACTAAGTAGCACTTTGGCATTCCTGAACAAGAGGAACCAGCTAATGAGATAATAATGGGGCTGAGCAGTCGGTTAAGCGGTGTTAAGCTGTCATGGTTCAGAGTTAAAGGGACAGTCTGCATACAACTGCAGCCGTCTGCTCTGTATCACTGAAGAAAGAGTCGGCAACTTTGTCTGTCATCTCATTCGCTGACTGCCCTACTGCAGCAGGAAGTGATGCATCGATGGTTACGCAGCACAGCTGCAGCCACCAGCCGGTTTGTCGACAGGGCAACTATTTTTTTTGATAATGGATTAATCGAGATGTGGTAAATGTCAGACATTTCGAAGTTCCAGTTGATACTGCAGCATCCGACTTGGAATGTTATTTTAGTTATGATGTGCCCATACCAAATCAAATATGTGGTCTCCACGCCAGGCCCAGTCTGCCATCGTGCTCATGATCCGCTGTGGCAACCCCGTTAGCATATTTACCTAAAACTAGCTAGCATTAGCCACCATAAGCTACTGGTTATGCTCGACCATGTCAGGTCGTAGCAGTGAACTGAACTGAGCAATGATGCATTTTTTTACTTGGGAATTCAGTGTGGCTGTAAGCATTTAGAAGACATGAAAACAATTGGAACATAAATAAACATATACACTGAAGGAAGACACAAAACAACATAAAAAGTACGGTAAAATAAATAAATGGGGACAATATTTAATAAATACAGATCAGGAAAGAAATCATAATTAAAGAAAAAGTGCTTTTAAGTGTGTGTGTGTGTGTGTGTGTGTGTGTGTGTGTGTGTGTGTGTGTGTGTGTGTGTGTGTATATACTGTGTATCATCTGGTTGCAGTTGTGTGTTTTGAGCTGTGTGTGTTGTGCCTGTGCATGTACATGTATGTGTGTGTGCTGATGGGGTTTAATCTTGGTACGTTTGGGCATTAGCCGCTGCACCCTGGGAAATGTAGTTCCTCAAAGGGGGGGAGGGAGAGAGAGACACAGATTGGGGGGGTTGGAACAACAGAGAGAGACAGTGTGGGGGAAGGGAAAGACGAGGGAGTGTTTAGTACCGTATGCTGCTTTTATACAACAAACCCTCGGAGGACACATGACGGATGAGGTTTGCACAACAAAACGTCACAGAAACAATGGCCGATTATTTGCAATTCAAAGACTGAATGGGACTTCATTATGATTTGGCCTTCAACATGAGAGTGCACATGGAGTCGCAGGTAGAACCTCTTCTGCTGCCTCACAGACACCAGTGGTTTATAAACACAATGAAGCACCAAGACATTAATTTGTGGATAAAAGAAAAAAGGCTGTATAGAAGTTAATTAACATCTTTTAACTGAAAATGTAGATTTATGCTAGAATACACATATTGGGACTGAGTATTGTTTGGATCTTTTAAAAGTAAGTAAATAAGCTTAGGTGCAATTTTTTTTTTTTTTTTTCAAACAATCAAAAACACATGATAAAAATGAAAACTGGTTGAAATCTGACAATTTTCCATACTCTGTTCTTAAGACACAAATCAGTCAAAGAAAATATAGTAATAGACGATTATGAGACAAAAATATAAGAATATTTTAAAAAAAGATTGTCTGGTCCTCCTTCATTAAGCTAATTATCACACTATAGAATATAAGCCATCTCTAAAAAGCATGTGGGAAATGTCTAAATCTGCTGTTAGTAAAACTATATGTAGTAAATCTCTGTAACTTATTAATGTGCATCAGTGGTGTTTGGCTGAACCCTGATCCACTTCGTGAGTTCAGTTTTGACGCAGATACCAATCCAACGGGTCAGATGGGTTATCTGACAAACTTTCCACAGGATTTCTCTTAAATATATCACGCTTTTTAACCTCATGTAGTGTAAAAAAAAACAGCAAAAAAAGGTTATGTTCCTGGGAATCCGTTGTACCAGAAAACCCTCATTAACCGGTTTAGACATCATATAGTCTGCTGACTGACGAGTGTTTGCAGGTATATTTATCCCCATGTTAACCAGCATGGGAATAATAAGAACAGGCTGAACATCCAGGCAGAAAACAGCAACAGACGTAGAAGAACGCACCACCTTTGGACGCATAGATTATCCGCTAACACAGAAGTCACCTGTCTGATCTCGGGCGTGACGAATCACGGCACTGAATCACTTCCTGTTCATTCGCTGTGGAGAAAGAGACACTGCTAAATGTCTCAAAGCGTTGAGTTAAAAAACTAAAACCAGTGCGACAGGACTGCAAGAGGAAGACAGGATCTGAATCTATACGTTCACTTTTTCTGCTTCAGCTGGCTGTTATCACTGCAGACCTTTTGTTCTGGTGTGTTTTGGTCTTCCTCTGCCTGACAGACTGTCAAGACGAACACTTGGAGTAAAGGCGAGAGAGAAAACAGACTGAAACAAAGCACCAACCTTCCCACTCACTGCCAAAGGGTGCGTTTCTATCCACCTGTTTTTTAATGCACATTTTCAATTTGTGGAAACAGAAAATTGTAAAAGAAAGCAGCAAACCAGAACCAACTCCTAATATTCACCGCTGTGGATGGAAAAGCACACAATTTCGCATCCTTTGCAGATTTTCTTTCTGGTTAAAATTTGTCCTGCATTTGGATGGAAAGCTGTCACTGTCATCAAACTTCTTCTCCGTATGAACTTAAAGTCGATGCTGCGCGCGAGCCGCGGTGCAAACGGTCTCCTCCGTGTCAGAATGAGCTCGTTTTCAGAGCGATCGCCGTCGACGTCGCATTCAACGCCACGACACACACAGACGGGGTCTTGGCAATGTCAGGGTCGTTAAAAACACACAGCAGCCATTGTAAGAAGAGCAGAAGAGTGATTCTGCTCCTGTGATGGTTTCTGAAGCTGCAGGGTGTGACTCACGCTACCCGGGGAAGACTGACCTCCTTGTCAGGCTTCAACAGAAACAACGGTCAGGGCAGAAGCTTCTCATACAGGCCTTCTGTTTGGACCAAGAGCTTTGGTGTTGTCAGGGAAATGGATGTAGTGAGCGAGACAAAATTAGATATTGTGATGACCCCCCCCCCCCCCAAACTCTCCTCTGTTGCCACCGTCATGCCAAAACGTCCCCTGTACGACACTTAATGTCAACGGCAAACTATTTTGAAACAGATGTGACAGATTCCAGTGAAATTTTCATGATCCCCAGAGGATGACACCTTGTAAGAATGTGACTGAGCTGAAGTATAAATATGTCTGCTCTAATGGAAAAACTATGTGATAGTGTCACTGTTTCTAAGTCTCAATACTTACATGATATACATTTAAAGGACAAAACTCTATGCAGCTGGAGGCTTTTCGTCCAGTAAGGATCTATGGAAAACAAAACCATTTGTATTTTGTTTGTTCTGTCCTGAACTTGTGCGTTGTGCCCTTTAGCCTCTACAAACAGCCAGTGGCGGCTTTAAATTTCTGTTTATGATAATAAACGAGAGCAGGCACGGAGCAGAAATCAGCTATTCAGAATTAAAAAGGGTCACATCAAGGGAGCATTTGAATGTAAAGCTGACAGTTCGGTGACCGAGGTCAGACAGCAGCGGCAGCTTGGGGGCCAAAAGCCTTTTCAAAATTCATAAAACAACAAGTTGATTAAAAATAAATGGACACAAAATGCCCCTGACACTTTAAAAAGCCTGTTTTGTTGACTTTGCTCATGTTTTATTAGTGGTGTTGACCAACTCGAACACAGCTGCTGTCCCCTTTGGGCCACAGTAGGTGATTCTCGGCAGCCAATGAGCAGCCGATGTTCTTCTGTGATTTGGATAAAAATAATTGAACAGTTTTCAATCAGGAAAAAAGGAATGTGTGGACAGCCTGAAGGAGGAGAAACGGGCATCATACAGCCATCTGTGGATGAACAAACCATCTCCAGACAAAATAATGTAGACAATGAAACAACCAACATCACAAAAGCCCCAAAGATGGAGGGGCAGGAGATGTTTTAGTTCCATGCAAGAGGAGGAAGTGGAGGCGGAAGTAGAACAATCCACAAATTTCTGTGGCCCAGATGGAGGAAACAGTGCGAGATCATTATTTAAAGTGTGAGGCTGCTGTTACAATTCCCATTAAAAGACCAAAACCAACAATATGTCTGTCCCTAAATACTTCTGACCTCTGAATCCTGTCTGTGTTACGCAGCCCCTAATCTTAAATCTTGGAAAAGGCACCATTAATGTCTACTTTCATTATTAAAAAAAAAAAAATGCAAAAAGGCTCAGAAATTCACAAAACAGCTGGACACTGTAGTTTTTATCAAACATTACTCAAACAGGAGTTAATAATGCATTTGTTGGGGACTATTTTCAGCAGGAATGAGTAGACCTACAGTCATTATTTTTGGACACACCGCATCAATGAATTAACAGGTGTGTAGGTTACAAATCGGCTTCTTAAGTAAGTTTTTTTATGCTTGCCATATTTTCAGAATTGAATGGAAAAGCACGCTGTCAGAAATGATCTTAAGACTACGCTCAAGTAAAAATCTGAGAATATTTTTATAAATGAGGCCCCTTATCACACTGACCAAATGTTATTCTCTCTGGTTCGCCATTGATTCTGTTGTGCTGACGAAATTACGCAGAGAAAAGCAGGTGTGGCAGCTTTGGTTCAAAATGACATGAGATGGAGTGAGTGGTGGATTTCATCATGTGGGCTTTATTGAAGCCGCTGGTGAGCAGCGATACAGATTTTCTCTCCCAGACTTGAGCCATTTCTTCAGCACCGCCTACAGCCTACCTTAACTCCCACCTTACGAGCCATTTCTGTTTCTTTGTCTACAAACCTGCTGTCTGTCATTCACCCTGCTTTTTTCCTGCAGACTGCCTGCTGCTCTCACAGTTGCTCAAATGTGTAGGTGTACACAGTCACATACGTTTCTTGTCCTCTATTATCAGAGTCTGTGACGAGCCTGTTGTATTCAGCTTTTTGTTTTTGTTCCTGCGTGAATACACCATTGTCTGCGCGCACAAACAGCGCTGTAAAAGCAGCGGATGAATGAATGGGGTTTGGTGAAGCTGTGGAGAACATTTGGAGAAGCCAGAGAAAACTGCTGCCATCTTTTGTGTTCTGTAGAGTGTTCACCTTGAGGCAAAGGAGAGGCTACATCACATCTAATGAACCCCCTCGATTCCTGCATAAAATGGGAACTGTAACCTTTGGTCAAAACTGCTGTTTCCCTGCACGTGTCCCGGCAAAGATGCTCCGTGTAGCATTATGGCTACAAACCCAACCTGCCTAAGTCTCAATTAAGTCTGGAAATAAACTCTAATTTCGAACGGTCACTGGTCACCAGTACTGAAAAACAAAGCTGGTAACGCTTGCAGATAATTTACGGCTTCACAGCGGGACGTAGTGGGACAGCAATATTATCTAATGCACATTAATGCTCTCAATCCTCTGCATGTGGCTTTTGCCGAAAGCTGTCCAGGATGGCAAATTTAAATACACTAAAGTCAATGTTTTAGGCTTAATTAATTTTTTGAGTGCATGTTTGTGTTTCTACTCTTATGAGGACCGTAACAGACATAATGGATTCTCCTGCTCCTTACTCTAACCTTAACTATCACAGCTAAATGCAGAACGTAAACCTCATTCTAACCTGACCCTTAAAATCAGGTCTGAACATTAAAAACAGCCCTTTGAAGGTGAGGACCAAAATGTCCTCACTCCAGAGGTCTAAAACTCTAATTGGTTACTGATACACACACACACACACACACACACGCACAGAGTCACTGTACATGCAGACTTGGAGTCGGGCAGGATAAGTGGAGGTGACAGGGCCAGCTGTGCTGTGTGAGGGCTGGGCTGGCTGGCAGGGCTGGGGGCTCTCAGCTCTCCTCTGTGTGTGACCGTGTCACCCTCAGTTAGGTGTCAAGCCCACCAGGCTGCTGCTGCACACACACACACACACACACACACACACACACACACACACACACACACACACACACACACACACACACATACACACTCACACACTCCAATAAAAGTGAAGGTCAAGCAACAAACGCAGCTCCACTGCTGCTGTTACCATCAGGAGAAATGTCACTTGTATTTTTATCCCTCTCCCCGCTGCATCCTTTCCATCCTCTTTTTATTTTTCCTGTAATTCAGGCTTTTTTCATTATTGCGTCTCCCCTCCGTTCTTCTCTCTTCTCCTTCGCCTTCACCTTTAACTTCACCTCTTTTTGACAACTTTTTCTGCTCTTAGATATTTTTTCATGTGCATTCCTCCTCTCTTTTCTTCAGCCTTCTCGTCATATACTCTCCTCTTCTAGTCCCTGTTCCTCTTCGCCACCCTCATGTCTTTCCTCTCATCTTCGTCTCTTCCTTGACCTGCCTTCTTCTCTTTTGTCCGTTCTCTCCTCGATCATTTTTTTCCTCACATTGTTGTCAGAAGTGTTTTTTTCTTCCCTCACGTCGATGCCGATTTTTATTCTGCCTTCAATATTTTGAGGTTTTGTCACGACTGTGTTCCGCAGTGTCACTACAGGTCTGACGTGTCTGAGGGCAGAATAAAGGAATCAGTCAGCTGTCATGAGTCCGTTCGCTGAAGGATCTCTTGAATGTCATTTCTGCCAAGAGGCACTTATATTCAGAAACTTTTTATTCTGGTAGATTTTCCAACACCCACCCTCAAATGAGTGTGTGCCCGCGTCTGTAGACATTTTCATCTCGAGACTTAATTGAGGCGTAGGCAGGTTGGGTTTTTTTTCCCCTCCATATTTTCTGTCTGCTGTGTATTTTCAAATGTGGTCTTTATGAAGTACATTCTTTTCTTCTTCTTACTTATTATAACTTGCAGTGTACTACCATGTAAATGTCCAGTTCTCTGTGTCAGACATTTACAGAGAGCTCAAATGTTTTGAAGAGCTACCTGTGCACTCACATATGACCACCGGATAAGCATGTGATTTCATTGTTTTGTTGAGTAAAGCTGCACAATAGAGACACAAAAATCAAAGTGCAATTTCTGCGTGTTCAATATTGTAACTGGGAGATAAATTGTGATCCATGTGGAGCAAGGCTTTTCAAAGTAATTGCTTTTTCAACGCATCAGCGGGTTCAGAGGACGTTTAGGGTTTGGAGCGTGTGAAAGAAATGAAAAATTTTTTACGATGTGACTCGAATTTGTAGTCATTTTGTATGGTTTCCTCAAAAAAAAGCTGCATGAAACACATTTCTCTCTGGTAAATAAACATGACAGATTTCAGCTGCCAGTGTTGCAGTTTGGACAATGAAACAATGAAAGCACTGTGTGGCACGCTGAGGAGCTAAAAGCCGTAGTAATGAATGTAAGGGTCAAAACCAGAAGGACAAATTCCTTTGAAATATTATCTAAGAGAGAAATGGTAGTAAAAGCGGAGGAGAAAAAAGCATCAGCACCGCAGTGAAGGGGGGTGGAGTTAAATCTGGCTGGAGGAAAAAGTCAGTGAGGTGTGACTGGCCACTTCAGTTTGTCCAAAAACTGGATGGGCGCTCTCTCGGTCGAGTCATCAGGACAGACAGTCAGAAACTGAGTTGGTTCATAGAAAGACTTTGATGATAAGAAGGAGAAGAAGAAAAGTCAACTACAACTCCCAAGGAGCATTGCGGTGAGAAACACGAAAACAGTCACTGAGCTTAAAATTCTGTTGCTGTGCAGGTTGTTGGATAAATTCAGCAGTTTGAATGTGCAAGGACTGCAACTAATGACTGTTTTAATTAATCTGGCGATATTTAATCAATCAAGTCTTCAGGCAAGGCAAGGCAAATTTATTTGTACAGCACAATTCATACACCAGGCAATTCAAAGTGCTTTACAGAAGCATAAAAATACATTAAAATCATAAATAGAAAAACATTTCAAGGAAAGAAAGAAATTAGAAGAGAAAAGAAAAATAAGAATAAAATACAATTAAAGGAAAATTAAAAACAGAAGCCAGTAAAAGACAATAATTCAGCATTTAGAATGATTAAAATCATTGAGCAGATATATTTACTTTGAGTAAAAGCTGTAGCAAATAATAATGTTTTCAACCCTGATTTAAATGAGCTGACAGTTGGTGCAGACCTCAGGTGTGCAGGGAGAATGTTCCACAGGTGAGGAGCATAATAACTGAAAGCTGCTTCACTTTGTTTGCTTCTGATTCTGGGAACACACAATAGACCTGTCCCTGATGACCTGAGAGGTCTGGATGCTTCGTATGGGGTTATAAATCTAGAGTATAATTTGGTCCTAGACCAGTTAATGCTTTGTAGACCAACAGTAAGATTTTAAAGTCTATTCCTTGACTCACAGGAAGCCAGTGTAGTGATCTGAGGACTGGTGTGATATGGTCCATTTTTCTGGTGTTTGTGAGGACTTGTGCAGCAGCATTTTGGATCAGCTGTAGTTGCCTGATTGTTTTTTTGTTTAGGCCAGTAAAGACTCCATTGCAATAGTCCAACCTACTGAAAATGAATGCATGAACGAGTTTTTCCGTGTCTTCTTTGGACAGACATCCCTTAATTCTGGTTATATTTGTCAGGTGTTAGTAGGCTGATTTGGTAATGAGATTTAAATGGTTGTTAAAATTCAGGTCAGAATCACCAAGATTTTTGGCTTTATCTGTTGTTGTCAGTGACATGGAGTTAAGGTGAGCACTGATCTTTGACCTTTCATTTTTGGGGCCAAATACAATCACTTCTGTCTTATGTGCATTAAGCTAATCTACAAAAAGTCATAAAGTGGTTAAATACCCATCACTATTCTTCAAATTGCTTTTTCTGTGATATAAAATAGAGAAAAGCAGCACATTGTCACATTTGGGAAGCGGAAAAAATGATTTAACTAATATGTTGTATTATGTATTACTGATAAATGACTTAAGTGATCAATTTTCTGACAGTCGACTAAATTACCTGTTTCAGAGCTGCAGTCTCATTTCTGATTTTAGGTTCATTGTTGCGTAATTTTCTTTAAAGTGAACTTTCAAGGGCAAATTTACAGTCGAATGAATCTAGACTACATGGCCAAAAGTATGTGGACACCCAGTCAATCTCATCCGTATGGGATTTTTGAGCATCTCTTTCAGCCGCGTGAGCCGCTGATGTTGGCCGAGAAGGTCTGGTGTTCCAGTTACGGACCAGTCAAGATCTTCCACACCAAACTGGGAAAAGCCTTTCTTTATGGAGCTGGCTTCGTGCGTGTGGGCACATGTTGGAACAGGAAACACAAACTGTAGCCACAAAGCTGGAGGCACAGTGTGTCTAAATCATTTTTATGCCGTGGCATTATTTCCTTTCAGTGGGGCTGAGGAGCATAAACAGAAATGTCTACTTCCACAACAGAGGCTCAGCCTAGTTTTCTACTCTCTTCTTTTTCTTTTATATTGCAGCTCAGATATTCATGGTAATCCATGTGTTGCAAGAGGTTGCGAAGTAGTTGTACTTTGACATGTATAAAGATGGGCAGCTGTTTCATGCTTGGACCATGCAAATGAAATGAAAGATTTTTTTTCTTTTTAATGTCTGACTGATTTGTACTTATTTTGTACTTCCTTATGTAAAAAGCTCCATTAACAACTTTCTCTATGGTTAATTATCATTGCAGGCTTTTGCAATTTGCAACATTTTATCTGTTATTCCAGTTTTGCCATGACAAACAATGAAAGCACTGATGAGCTGAAGCTTGCATAAATCACCGTGAGAGATCAGAACCACAAGGACAAACTCATGTGAGTCATATTAAAGAAAAATGGCACCAGCAGAGGTGTCATAAGAGGCCAGTTACATGTCACCATAACTGTTTCTCTTTCAGTGGAAGTGAATAGATGATCAAAGGCACGTATATCAGAAAAAAAAACTAGTTACTGATCAGCTGGAAGGCTAAATTGTGTATCAGGACACCTCAGACGTGGTTTTGGTGAACAGATAAATCCGTCTTGAGTTACCTGCAGAGCTGTAATGTTCAGCCAGAGGAACTGGTTTGCTTATGCAGAAAAAAAGTCTGTTTCTCAGAGAACGTGAAGAGGAGTGGTCCGTTATCTGCGGCACATTGTTTTGCAGTGTGTCAGTTTTGGATGTGGTTAATGAGTCGGGAACATTTTGTGAACTAAGGTGTGTTTCAGCGTATCAGCGGCTCTTTGGACCGTCCACCTTTGGACTGTGAGGAATTGGGCAGGAGGCAGTTTAGTTCAAGGATAGATACAGCTATAAACACGCAGAGAGGAATGACTTTCTGTGTGTGTGTGTGTGTGTGTGTGTGTGTGTGTGTGTGCTGAGCTGTAGGCGGAGCTAACTAAGAGAACATTCCTCCATATCAGTGATAATATCATCTAAAATTAATGCGAGAAGGCTCCTCTGCTGCTGTGTCAATATTGAACTCTAGAGCTGCTCTCCCTCCCTCCTTCGCTATCGTTCTCACACACACACACGCGCACACACACACACGCGCACACACACACACGCACACACACACTACCAAACTATGAGAGCACACCAGACCTTTGATTTGTGAAAAGGGAAATATTTATGACCAGTTAAAGCTCTCTCGGGTACAGTGCTGTGTGTCTGTGTGTGGGTGGAAATATATTGACGACAAAAGATTTGAGACAGCACAAAACAAATGCTCGGCGTGAACTCAGCCTGCAAGCCAACATTGGAGAGCGCACAGGAGCAGATTCATGAGAGCAGAATCAGATTTGAGCCCTCGAATCCCAAACCTGTGCTTGCTCTTGTCTGAGTCAGTTTTCTCGAGATATTTCAGCAGCGCCTGAGATCACAAGACGTCCATTTTTGACTAGCAAGCTGCGACAGGACGTGCCCACATAAGGACGGCAGGGTCAAGTCTTTTTCTAAGTTGAAGTCCGCACAAGTATATCTTATTGTTTAGCATGCGGTCCATTACCGTGGACACGTGCGTCTGCAGGCTGAAATTCAACCAGATTCTGCTGATCCAAACCGATGCATCACCTGCTGTGCCTGTGCCGGAGCTGCTGAGTCTGAAAATGCTGTAATTGCGATGAATGATTTGTTCTTTTCTATTCATATTATGCCACTATTATAGCACAATAGCCTAATAGTAGTTTAACCATACACATAGACCTTAATTATGTTCTCGTATGAGCCGAATCAATAGCTGTGAGGTCAAAGAGAAAGAAAATGCAAAGTAATGTGTGTTTTTATCCTCTACCATTACGTGAATATTAGACCTTCACTTCCCTGTGATAAACTGTTGGTGGTGCTAACTCTTCACTCAGGTGCCTGAAGCAGTGACAGGCTACAGGCTACAGGCTACAGGCTACAGGCTACAGGCTACAGGCTACAGGCTACAGGCTACAGGCTACAGGCTACAGGCTACGACTCCACTGGGCACGCCATGGTCCATTTTGATGGACGATTTTTCAACCTGCACTGAGCAGACCGAGCCAGACGGGAAGTCAGACACAGGAACGGTGTAGAGAATCTGGTAAATTTTCAAGATAAAACACCCTATACAGACTCGCGATGATATAAATGTAATTAAAACAGACAAAAACAGAGTATTTAACTATGAAGCATACTTACCAATGGAAGAAGCACGAATATCAAGGAAAAATGATAAAGACGATCGTGGTCAGCTCGAATGATCGATCAGGTGATAATGTAATAACTGTGACTGGCCTGTCTGGTTCGGAAAATCGCAGTAGAAATACGTGTTAACGCGAAGCAAAGCTAACACGGCGAATATGACATGTAGCTGGCAACTTATGACTAATTAATTTGACTCTCAAAAATCTGATCTCGCTCTTACGAATCTGCTCTGCTCTCAAATGCACAAATTAGTTTTGTGGTCAAATCATTTGGCATCAATATACTCACATATGTGTGTGTGTGTGTGTGTGTGTGTATGTGTGTATGTATGTGAGTGTGTTCACTATGGGCCAGCAGTGTTATATAGATGTTTCCATTTTAAGACCTCTTGTGCTCACTGAAGGTTAGCGGTGTGTGTGTGTGCATGTGTGTGTGTCAGTGTAAGACTCCTTAAAAGCAGCCATATGGTCATATCTGTGTGTGTCTGCAATTATGTATGTGTGTGTGTCACATGGTTGCCCCCTATTAAAGTCAGTGCAGCACTTAGCCCCGGCTCCAAAATGGCTTCAGATCTCAGGCTCTTAACATGGGGTTTTCCTTTAATGCCACGGTGTGTGTGTGTGTGTGTGTGTGTGTGTGTGTGTGTGTGTGTGTGTGTGTGTGTGTGTGTGTGTGTGTGTGTGTGTGTGTGTGTTGCAGGTGCATGAAGAAGAATTCTCGTCCCTCTCTCTCGTGCTTTCTCTCTCGTATTCGAGGAAATGATCTTTCTGCTTGGCTGCTTTTGCAGGACTGTTTTTTTTTTTTTTTATGAGCGTAATCTTATAAACATCTACAGGACGCGTTTTGCTGCTTTTGCTAACCAAACCACCAAAAAAGCCACCTTCTTCTATTTAAAGAGGCTGCCATAAAGGCCCCGTGACCTCCGGTGTCAGGGCTGTGGCCTTGCTCCCAGTCATGTTTCTGCATTGAAATTCCACCTCAAATAAATGCCAGTTCAGTCTTGTAAGACCACAATAACAGTCACATTTTGTGTTGTAGCGCGTTGAGGCTAAACCTTCCCTGCTTCTTCTTCGCTCGGCTGCAGTAAAATGTGTGCAAAGATGTTTGAATATTGAAATGATCATAATAAAAAAACCAACATGACTCAATTCTAGATGTGCTTCTGAGAGCGCTGATCTTCATCTGAACTCAAACATATTAAAATCCCTGCATGAAGCCGAAGTCTTTATCTTAAGAAATCAGCATGAAAACCAAGCTGGTAATGAGGTCTGTGGTTTGTAGAAGAAGACATCAGTCAGCTCCCAAATATTATTATTTATTAACAGCAGTCAATGGTCTTAGTGTGTGTTTTTCGGGGAATTTCTGTTAGTAAATCCATACATCCTCCTCTGTCTGTGAATCACTTCCTTTGTCCCTCAAAGTTTAAGCAGCACAACTTCATGTGGAAATCATATGATAGCGAGGAGCTCACACACACATTTAAGCTGCAAACACAGAGCAGACACATTTAACACCAACACACACATCGAAGTCCAAAAATGTGTCTTTGTACCATCAGCTCTGGGTCTCCTGACCTCGTTAACTCACCCAGATTTCAGCCAATCCTCGCATCTGGCCGATGTTAAACGATCCCTGCATCTTAATATGTACGCGTGTGTGTGCGTGCACGTGTATTTACATGAGCAAATGGCTGCTCTCTGCTGCAAAGCTCATCAGTTCAGCTGATTCTGTTTTTCTTGCTCAAGGTAAGAGTTTTTAGGTGATGCTTGATGTTTTGGATACCTGAATGCGTCTGTGTCGGGTAGATTTAACCTCTTAATGTGCAGCTTTTGTGTTGTCAGACAGTATATCTATTCTATATGAGCTCGTTTCAGCTCTTTGATGTTTACACTAAGTGATCTATTCAAAACTCTTCTAAGGCTGAACTCTTCCATCAAATCATTTTATACATGTTTTCTGCAAATGTAGCTTAATATTTCTGCAAAACTCACAAAACTTGTCAACAGTTTTTTGGAAGAAAATAGTCTCAATATAACCATTTTTTTCATTGCTTTGAGGAGCACAAACTAAATTCCTTTCACCTTCAATGTGTTGGGGTGGTGGCAGCCTCATTCTCTCAGATGTAAACCTCAAATCCTGAGCCAATAAAACAAAAACATTCTGAGTGGCTGAACACCATCTGAACTACAGCTGAATTGCTAGAGTTTTGGTGAACTGACCCTTTAATTTATTTGCTCTGCTCGTCTGCTGATGGGTGATGTAGAAGCTGCATTTCCATGCTCTTCTGCCATAAGATGCTTTTGATAAAAGGCTCAGATAAAAGTGAAACTCAAACCAGAATTAGTCTTCTTCTCCTCCTGGTGAAAGTGCAGCATCTTGTGGTTTCACCTCTCGGGGCTGATGCGGATGCAGCTTTCCTGCAGCGTCAGACGGGTGTAAAGTGTTCAGCCTCTGATCCCAGAGTTGTTCAAACAAGGAACTTGTTGCAACATTTCTTCTTTATACTGTACATTTAAAGAAGCGTTAAGCTTTTATAAAGGTCCAGAATCATTTGTTGCTGAATCAGAACCTTCACCAACCAGGGTACACAAGTACACATTTTACACATTAAAAATACCCCAAATTGTTTTTATTTTTTATCATTAGGCTTCACTCCTGTTATGTTTTACATGAATTTATATCATGTCAGCTAATATGGGTTCAAATCAAGTAATTATACATTAGGTAATGTATCCATAACATAAGAATAATAGTATAATGCAGTAAATGAGATTTGAGTTGCACCACGAATGCACATAAACAGAAGAGATAGAATTCTATTTGTGGTGACGGCAGGCTCAGGTCTCTGGCTTCAGGATAACGAAGCACTGTTTCACATGTAATCATGCGTCTGATTTGTTTGGCCGAGTTCAAATTAAGTTATAAAGTTTGGGCCGAAAATTACGCACAGGAACCACAATTCTTTTCAGTTTTTATTAGACGCTGTGACAAAATCAGTGAGCGGCTGTCCTCACTGAAAAACCTTGTTGCTCGATTTTTCTTCAAATTGAAGATTCGATAATTCTCTGTGGCTGAAGAAGAAGAACTATCAAACCTCCTGATCGATGAAAACATTTGTTAGACTGAAACTAACATATTTAAAGGTTTCTTCTTCACTAGGATGATTTTTTTTTTCTCTTGAGGACCTTCCTGTGCTCCACGTTTCGCTCCGTTACGTTCTTGGTGAAATTATTTTAAGTTTGTCTCTTGCTGGGCTGTGATTGGTTAGTCACTTTGAGGCGACACAAAAGCAAAAAAAATCTGACATGATTCTATTTTTCAGCAGCAGGATGCACAGAAAGTGACGGTGGTTGAGATTCGCTCTGTTCTTTTGTGTCGGATACGACAGCAAAGCTTCTTCTTCTTCTTCTTGTTCATTCTTACTGTTTTTTTCAATTACAATGGGAATCAAAGCCAGTTTATCCACAAATGTCCGCACGTGGTCATTTGAGTGTTTTAAGTGTAGCGTTCACGTTACGTTGGCTCAGCTGGAGGTGGATGACTGTTTGCCTTGATCGCTGTGTGTGCTGAGAAGGTTTTTTACGCCTCTGTGCCGCTGACAGCCGAGTCTGGAGCCATTATGGTTTGAGGCTGTTCGTACGTACGTTTGTTCTCGTGAGCACGATGTCGAAGGAACACCATGAAGGAATTTCTTCAAACCTGGCACAAACGTTCACTCGGATTCAAGGATGAACTGATTAGATTTTGGCGGTCACAGGTCAAAGGTCACTGTGACATCATAATGTTTTCTGGTCATTTTTTAACTCCACATTTTACAGTATGTAGCTTCTTTGCAGCAGCAGCCATATTTGAAGTACTGTAGTCCACCACAAGCTCATTGGTTCAGCTGATGTTAAGCTTCAGGTGCCTGTTGTTGCACCATGTGAAGCTCCTCTGTGCTCCTCTGGAAAAATAGTCTCTAACAATATAGTGATCATTTCCATCTTCACTACATATGAACAAACATGGATGTAAATGCAGCTTGACTGTTTGGCGGAGGCATACAACCGCGAGGTGGTAATACTAATTTGGATTTAACACTCTAATGGCTTCTCTTGGTTTCACTCTTCTCCCTGTTGGACAATCGAGGCACGTGGCTCACTGGCTCTCATTTAGTGCACGTATCCTGCACAACACACACACACATGCATACATACATATAGAGTTAGTCAATCTGTCAGTCAGCATGAGGCCTCAGTAAAAGCCTGCACCATGTGTTTATGGAGAGAGGGGGAGGATGGAGCTACGCAGCAGGGCAGCTTCTCTCTCGGCTTGTGGAGGATCGCTGCTCCGTCAGATCCTTTGTGTCTTATTAAAGAAAACAGAGGCTCTCTTCCTCTTCCAAATGTGATCTTAAGGCGACTTATATGAGTTTCCATCATCTATAATCATACAAGAGATGTCCGTCTCAGGGTTTAAACCCTGACCGAAGTTTCTCTTTGGAGCCAATCAATCAGTCAGTGGACTTTTCGAGGTATAGCTCATGATAACTCTGCCTGAAATCCAAATTCATTGTAACGTTTTCATTCCAGAATAAAATATACATGGCAAAATTAAAGTGAAACCAATATTTATTTATTAGTTTCTGCTTTGAAATGAGTGAACAGCCGTCAATGCAAATGGTTGTATGTCAGCCTGATCTCATAGGAAACATGTCCTGTTTCATTTTATTTTGAAATGTGTTTCTGTCTGATTTAAAAAAAAAAAAAAAAAACCTAGACCAGGAGGACGGTATGGAGAAAGAAGGACTATTTTACATCAATCTGAAACTAAAACAGCTAAACTAACCTAACAGTAATGTGAGTTTTATTATTTATTAGCCAAAACAACTAGTCCAATTTTGTCAATCAACAGGAAGTCATTTCTTTAAGAGAAAATGGAAAACATTCATCGGTTCTAGCTTCTCAAATGTGAGCATTTTGTATTTCTCTGTGTTTGATATCATGGCTAACTGAATATCTTGACATATGACATTTCATAGAGCAAGCCATTAATCGATTTAACTGCAGGTTATTAGAGAAAGGAGGAGGGACGGAGGAGAGTTCAGCCAAGAGTAGAAACTGAAGAGGAGGAGAGACGGAGAGATATGCAAGCTTGGACACAGAGCGGGAGACGAGTAATTTAAGGAAATGAATGAATAAAAAGGAAATAAAGAGAGAATATGAGGGGTATGACTGAGAGGGAGGAGGGAGAGAAGAAAAGGTAAGAAAGGTATGAGGAGAATGTGTATTATGTGTCTCCAGCTGAAGGTCGCCTTCCATCCTTCGTCCCTCAGTATTTCATGCTCTCTTTAACCCTCACTCAGTAAATATAGCTCTGCAGTGATCACATAAGCCCTCTGTGAGTATATCTGTGTGTGTGTGTGTGTGTGTGTGTGTGTGTGTGTGTGTGTGTGTGTGTGTGTGTGTGTGTGTGTGTGTGTGGAGCCCTCTTGCTTTCTTTTGTCTCATCCGACATTTAAATCTCATAAGGAATTTACCCACGTGCCCCGGCAGGTCAAGAGGAGAGAGGGGGCTGGCTAAAGAGGTTTAGTCTGCCATCAACCTTTAAACCCAGCAGCAGCGGGACAAAAAAACAGCCAAAACAAGGTGAAATTTAAAAAAATAATAATAATCATAGGATGGCAGCAGCTTTAGGGGCAATAATAAAACAATAATCAATAGGGGGGGGGGGAGCAGAAACAGGAGGGCGTCCTCGTGGCTCAGTGGCCTAATGGCGGCTACACACGGCACAATAACATGAGACAATAGGAGATGAAGCGCTGTAGTTTGTTGCCTGGCAGGCATGGTGGCGTTCGTACTGAACAATGAGGCTCAGACGGCTGGTTCACACATTAAGATTCAGCGCTCCGTTCGGTGGCGAGCGATGGCGACACCCTGCTGTGTCCCCAGAACAAACAGGGCTGATTTTGTTTGGTTGTTTTGGGCCACATGCTGCAGCTGTTTGTGTGACTTTTCTCTGAAATGAAAATGTTTTGGTGCTATAACCTCATAAACCGGTTTCCACTCCACGTGGTAATTTGTGAAAGTGGTCTCCAGCGTGGATGAATCTGAGAACGAGTAAAAAGATGGTTTTCTGAAAATACAGCATAAGCCTGCTCAGATATGTTTGGGTAGAGTGCAGCAGGCAGTGGTGGAAGAAGCACTCAGATCTTTTAAATACATAAAAGCCTTATCATTAAAATATACTGAAGTGAAAGTACTCATTATGCAGGATGACCCATTTCAGAATAACATATTATTTAATTCTAATTATTGATGCATTCATGTGTCACTTTAATATTTCAGCCGGTAATTGTGGAGTAAATTTCAATTACGTATACTGCTGGGTAGCAGGTATCACTAAAGATTCATCTTAATCAATAATATTCCATCATACTTTGTTTTGTATTACTAATCTGAAGTGCCTATAGTTGTCTGATAAATGTAGTGCAGTAGAAGTATGAATGGAAATAAAATGTCAGCAGTCTGTTTTTATGTTCTCGCTCTCAGGAGACTTTTTGAACATGAAATCTTAAATTGATCGACGGTCTTTGTTCCCTTTCAGCTGACAATTAGCACTTACAGCCTGAGCCACATTAACAGACACTAGAACATGTTCTTTTTGAGTTTCAGTGTTCTCATTGTGAGCTGCTTTGGACGTCTGATAAATGAACGTAATTCCATGCAGACAAATTGGCAAATGAGTAAAGTAAATTCTGTGTTTGGTGGCACTGAAACAGAGTAAGGGACTGGAAGCAGAGGTTTAACCTGCTGAGATCATCAGTAAGAACAGACACTAAGAAGCATCTCATCCTCCAAAAGAGATTTAGCTATTTTTTTTGTGTGTTTATGTTTCAGTGTGGATAGAAACATTTTAGGCTGGGGGTGGCAAAAGCAGCCTGAAGTCATTTGGTGCGTTCAGGAGCCGTGAAACCTGAGCTCGAGTCTACCTGAGTCTCCCCTCGCCGAGAAAAGCCCAATAAAGCAGAAATGTCACGCAAAAATTCCTCAAAAATTTTAGAACAGCCTGAATAAGATGCATCCAGTGGAGATTAAATGTAGTCGCAGCTGCTCCGGATGGCGGATGCCTCACATCTGTCCGCTCTGCCAGAAAAAGAAAAAAAAAAAAAACATTTATTCGGTGCTTAGCGGAGAACCTCGAACCTCGTCTCTGGCTTTAATCACTGGCATTAAAAGCTTAAAAAAGAAAAAACACCCCTCCCCTCCTCTGCGCTGGTTTGACGGGGGGGTGGAGGGTGTTGGCCCCTCAGTGCGTTAGGTGGCCACGGTCCTGCCCGCACAAATTGGATTTTCTGCTGTCCAGTAGCTCAGCTGTTCACTAAGCATGATGTCACTGCAAAGCTGTCTCCACCCCCCCCCCCCCATACTCAGAGTGAGTTTTAATTCAAGTGAAATCTAGGCCAAGTGGGGACCAGATGAGATTGTTTAGTGCAGTAACGCTGCCTGATGCCTCCGCTGCTCAAAAACTAAACAAATGTGTGGGTTTTTTTACACTGTGTGTGTGTGTGTGTGTGTGTGTGTGTGTGTGTGTGTGTATTAGTGTGTTCGTATGTCAGCCTTGTGTGCTGAAGCGGTGCATCTTTACTCAGTTATGTGTGTGATGGTACAGTGAGTCACTGAGCCTGTGTGTGTGTGTGTGTGTGTGTGTGTGTGTGTGTGTGTGTGTGTGTGTGTGTGTGTGTGTGTGTGTGTGAGTCCACTGGATCCTTCAGGCTGAACCTTTTTAGCTTTTCCAAACCTGAAGTGTTCCTGTTGGATCCTTTCATCACATGGTCAGTAGTTTAATCTGATCCTGAACAGATTCTGATTTAAAGGATCATTCCAGCATTTTTTTTAAGGCCCGGTACCTAAATTAGGACCGTTTTCTAAGCTGATTTTCATTTATAATGTTCTTCAGTTTGTCATAAAAAAGGATGGCAATGAGAAAAATTCTGTAATTCTGATTAAAAAAAAAAAAAAAAAAGATTAAGTCTGTTAGAAACCATATATTGTGTTTTCTGATCTGTTGCACATTGAGCTGTACTTCTTTCCATATTCTCACCATATTTCTGTTTCTTTCTAAAAATGGAAGCATGTTGTGAGCTGTTTTCACCACTGAAGGATTTGTGTTTACTGTAAACGGCGCTGAAGGGTTTCCACTGCCAGCAGGAAACAACTTTTTGATGCATGAGAACATAAAAAAGTGTGAAATCAAATTGATGAAGCCTTTTTTTCTTTTTTATATCCTGGACTACAGTCCTGCAGAGAAAATTAATTTCCTTGTCACCACATCATTGATTGAATTTGGGATAACATCCCAATTATTTCACTCTGGCAAACGCTGAACGAGTCTTCAGCCTGATGGTGTTTGTTCAGCTCATACATGTGAGAGACATCAACACGCAAAATGATGATTTCAAGCCTCATTTTTTTTAGAAAAGAAGACTTGTGACCAGAACATCGCTGATTTGAATCTCTGGGAAAAAACTGAGTGTCTGAGGAGTCAAAAGATTAAAAGTCTTCCCTCCACCAGAAACTTTTCGTTCAGGTGTTTTTGAGCAAGGCAAAGCAAGCAGAGGCGCTCAGCAGCCACCGCTAGAAAACTGGAAGTTTTCCTTCACAGTGTTTATGATGCTGATGCGGGTAAATGAAATTCAGGAAGTAAATCTAGATTTCTATATCTCAAATGCGGACTGGGGAGAAAAAAAAAGATTTAAAAAAGATTCTAAAGAGTAAAGGCCTGCTGGAGCTGCAGTTCATTACAAAGGAAAAACAATACAGAAATGGCTGAAAGACAAAATAAACACTTTGTCCTGTGCGAGGCACAAGAGAAGAGTTTGTCAAGTGTCAGAAATGGAAAAGGTTCATCCTCTTGAGAGCAATAACCATCTCTGTAACGTTCACATCAATCTCCCTTTTAGATTTTATGCATCTCCAGTGTACAAGGGGACATGTAGCAACAAAGGAAAATTAAAGGTATAATTCAGATATGTAGGAATCATCCTCTGGGGAGCATGAACATCCACAGCAGGTTTCATAAAAATCTGCCCGCTAGTTGTTCAGAGATCTTCTTCTGGACTAAAGTGCTTGAAAGGCAGGCTGGGTAGTGCAAGCTCAACACTTCCTGTAGCTGCTTCACAATAAAAGCATCCTCTCTTAACCAACATTGTAGCCTTATTGTTAGCAGATTATGCCTGTGACCTCTCAGATCAGGGTGATTTCTGACCTGTCACATAACCACAGTGACGAGCTCTACGGCATCTGCTGTTCTACTTGCTGACCGCTGCCATTTAGTCTTTATGTTGATACGGTCTGAACTAGACTCAGGTTAGTGCTGGAAATAACGAGCTGCTGATTGGCCACATAACGATGTTGAAGTTGTGAATGGCGCAGAACACAGCAGCACACGCTGCCGACTTCAGCTCAACTAACAAGATTAGATGTCAGCCTCATTTGCTTTCCATCCGAGCCCGGATGTTTCTCATTTGATCGCAGAACGCCTCATTTGTGCCGTGGATGCTTTTTTTGTTACACAGTGGAGCCATTATGCTTTACTTTCTTGAAAAAATGGTAATTTAGATCATCAGATCCCCACCTCCCTTTGCAAAGAACTTGATAATAATTACCAGAGTAAGATTGGGCTCAGAGGCTGCGTGTTAGGAGATAATGAAGCAGACAAATGCTTCGGTTTCACAGCTCTTTGGTGCTAACGAGGAGATTCAGCTTGTGATTGTTCGCTCGTGTGCCGTTGCCACAGAACTTTCCCACAGTGTTGCTTAAAATGCTGAAACTTTGCCACACGCCAGAACAAACAGTCTTCACACAAAGCTTCGAGGTACTCTGGTGATGAACTGGATTCAGCAGGCTGCGGGCCCGGAAACAATCGTCTGGTCTGCTCTGAGGCTGAAGCTCCTCTGCGATCCGCTCCGACAGCCTATGAGGACACATGTCTCTTACATGTCTGTTAAACTGATGCATGTGTTCTAAAGGTGCAGGTGCAAAGGGTTTTCAAAGTGTCAATTCACAAATTTTGCACAGAACACGTTTTCTCACTACGTGTCCCTGAAGAAGCAGACAGTTTTGGTTTTATTCGTCCAGGCTTCGAGGTCCGTCTCTGGCATTTCTCATACTACTCCAATACCAGACGAGGCAAATGGCATCTGTTGTGTCCACAGCTCTGAAAATTCCATTCCAAAGATTCAACTGCAGCTAGACTGCATTAGTGTCAATCAATATTTGTAACGACTGTTCCATATCGTGCACTGAATAGTTTTCACAAGGACTACTTTCTAGAGATGTCCCTCCAGATCAATGGCTTTCAGATATGAAGACATGTTGTTCTTGAAGTTTTTAATGGATATTCTCAATGCAGTTTTTTAAAAACAAAATTCCATTCATCTTGTTTTTGCTCACGTGAGTGAACTGAGCCTTCATCACAGACTTCAGGAAATGCTCCTGAGTGCTTGAAAGAATGAAGATCATCTGAGCTAACGGCTCATCTCCTCCTGCCTGTTCACTGGACTGTGCTGTCCCACATAAACAATTATCTCCCTGAGACTTATCATCATTAATTAATGCGAATTACGCAAGCTGTAATTATTTTCTGTTGTTCAGTTTTAAGAAGACCACTGAGACCGGGGAGGTACAGTAGTGAATAGTGATCTTTCCTGCTTTCTCCTCTTCATGTGATGGAACCTGATAATTCCTCTGCAAGGTTGTTTTTCCTCTTTCTGAGACTCTTCTTTCTTCTGGTGTTCAATATTGAGACTGCATTGCAACAAAACTGGCAAAGGACCTGCAGCTGTGAAAGGATGATATGTTCATGGTCAACTGGAGGTATGTTGTTGTTGGAGCATGTGATAGAGCAGAAGGATGTTGGAGCACAGAGCACACACACAGCGAATTTCCTTGCTGGAGCGTCACCTTATCTCTCGCTCTATCATCACTCCAGCTCTGTGAACAAGGAGTTGAAAATCTCCCGAAAAATGAAAGAGAATCCTTTAAGGCCAGAGGGATGGCCATGTGTCTGTAATGTTTCTGTTTCCGGTGAATTGCAAAACTCAGCCCTTTAAAAATGCTAAAGTCTTGAGTGCTTGTTGGGGGCCCTCAATGCAGTGATGCGAGATGGTCTTGAAAAGGCAAGGTCCCTGTTTCAGTAACGGTTTAAAACCTTTTCTTTGGGGTTCTTTTCCCCCTGGCTACAAGCTAATATTTTAGATTCTTTTCATTCCTGTGGTGAATAATTTCTTCTTGTGCCTGAAAAGAATTTAAAAAGAGGTCGATGAGCAAGAAAAATGTGAAAGGCATCACAAAACTGCCTGCAATTTATTTCATTTCGTTTTATTGTCAGCTGTCTATGACATTCATTTTCTATGTTATTTTTCTTTTTTTCACACCATTGTTTGCGACCTTGTAGCATAACGAAAGACCTATTCAGTCATGGGGAAAGGAACATGCATTGACCATAGAAAGGAGAGATTTTCGTCTTTTTCATGGTGATGGAGGAAAGGATCACACTTTAAATGATCGCAGAGTTGGAGCAAAGGTCCAAAAGTACTTCAGAAACGAATGGAAATAAAATTATTTCCATAAAAGTAAATAGAATGAAATATCCGGTCAAGTGTAGAGTAGGTTTTGATTATTATTTCATCTTTTGGCAGCGTGTCAACACAGTTCATGTGTCAGTGTGCTGAAGTCCTACAGGAGGCCACTGCAAACAAAGTGAGACCCGTTTTACACCGCCAGTCTAGTCAAATCAGTCACATTTAATTATTCAGTGGTTTCAATATGTTTTTTTCACAAAGTGCTTCACACAGCAAGGACATAAAACACATTAATAAGACAGAGCTAACAGAGCCGACTGCAAGGTACAAGGTTAGACCTTGTATGCAGTGTGAAGGAGAATATTGTAAGCTTTTCTGATGCTTTTCAGCAGTTGAACAAGAGCTCCACATCCCGCTTCCTAAATCGGAAGGAAAGAGATGAATTTGAGGTGTTTTAGAGGAGATTTTGTGAGGCATTAGCTCAAAAGTTAAGCTTTTCCTTCAAACAAAACATGGCAGCAGCGATTAGTCAGTTATACAATCATCTACAAGAATATTGCCACTCCATTTAGGTATTTATTAGTGCTGTCCATCGATTAAAATATTTAATCGCAATTAATCTCATGAATGTTGTAGTTAACTTGCGATTAATCGCAAATTAATCACACATTTTTATCTATTCTGAATGCCCCTTGAATTATCATTTTAATACTCTTATCTACATGGAAAAGTGGATTAGCTTACTTTGTGCAATTGTTTTTTCATTGAAAACAACAACGTGTAGTGTTATATTTCACACTAACATTCTCACTTTGAGCAGTCATTCACATTTGAATGAAACAAATCTCACACAATTTAACACTTCAATAAACAGATGACAAAAAAAATAAATACTTGGTTACTAAAAAGCCCCTTCAACAACTCTTTCTAAGGGATCAAAGTGCACATCATTGTAATCTAGGACTCAGGCTATAGTGCAGTTAAACCATGGCTTAAACTTTCCTTTCTTAAGTTTCCTTTGAACATAATAGCATCCATATGCCTCTGTAGAAAGCCATCCATTGTCGCCTGGTTTTGACAAGGAGGCGGCGGAGAATTCGCGTTCGCCGTGTGTTTGGCCATCAGGTGGTATTTCAGACTGGATGTGCTCACACCGACAATACACACAGATAACTTTGGTCTTGTCAGTCGACCCATCTGGCAACTTTTTGAAACTAAACTTTCCATTCAGAATCTTGTTTGCATCATTTTCGGCGTTTCGCGCTAGACATCCACACAAACCGGTAGCCTACTGTTTTTACAGATAGCGAGCAGGCAAGACCAAAACGTGCGTGGGGCGTGCCCATTGTTTTGTTTCCAGTTTATAACCAGATCCTGTAGTTTTTCTTATGTTACTGGCAGTGGCTGCAGCTTATAAAAAACTACAAGTTCACTAGGTCACAAAGAGCGTTAATCTCACAATAAAAAAAATGACAGCTTTAAAATTGATCTGTGTTAATGCGTTAATAACGCAATATTTTTGACAGCACTAGTATTTATCAGTCAAAAATGCCAAACTGTCTCTGGCTCCAGCTTCTAAAATGTGAATCTTTGATGTAAGTCATTTGGACTGTTGGTCAGATTAAACAAGTGATTCCTCCATAACAAAGCAGATGAACTCCAGTCCCATGTTCACCACCAGCATGAGTTTAGAGAGGCCCATATTCTGGCCTTGACAGAAACGTGACTGTGAGCTTGTAATAGATGAGTTTATTGCACCTTTAAGCATAGGATGGGAGGCTGCGATCACTGGTAAGTCACACGGAGGAGGTGTATATGTTTCCATAATTGAAAGCACACTAGCAAGAGAGAGACAGTGCACCAAAGATATTGAATTTTCTTTGCTTTCTGCTTCCATGCGTCCATTCTACCTGCCTTGTCATTTTCCCTTTTTTTTCCTATATTCACTGGAAGGCAAACAAGAGTACCGCCTCAGAACTGATCCGACAGACTTCTCAGGAGCTTTTCCAAAAATGTGGCTGATCCCACCAGAAATGGCAAGACACTGGACCAGTGTTAACTGTCCTACTTCTCCCGTGGGCGACAGCTGATTGCGAAAGTGCTCACCAGAAAGTCTGGACTGCACAGCATGGGAGGAGTTTAATGAGCTCACAGAAGTGGTCAGTTCTTGGGTGTCAGTGTGAGAGGACGCTGTCATCCCTGAAAAGGTAATTAAGATCAGTAAGAACAGTAAGCCCCGGGTGGCCAAAAACCTTTAAGTGTTATTAAACAAGAAGAAATGTGCATTCAAGCCCGGCACGTTATCTGAGCTACGGATTTTTACAAAAGGAGTAACAACAGTTTAGGCTCAGCCTGAGAGTGTGTCAGGGCCATGGTCAAGTTAAATGACAAAGCAAAGGTGGTGTAAGAAGGCTTTTCATCAGATCTGGCTGCGGCTCAGGAGTTTAATATGTCTCGTTTCAAGAAACAGCCATCATAAGACTCGGAATGACTGCAGGCCTGTCGCCTTGACCTCACTAGTTACGAAGTCACTTGAAAAGTTAATTGAAAAGGAGCTTCTGGACAGGACCGAGCTTCATCTTGACCTACTGCAGTTTGCATACTGAAGAGTCAGGATGTGACTAAAACTTAGCGGGACCTTGGACTTCCTCACCAACAGTGAGTGTCCTTTCTCCGCTCCTACACATCCTGTACACCTGTGACAGTGAGACTGATGACCATCATATTGTGAATGGGATGATACAGGGCTGCACGGTGGCGCAACAGGGAGTGCGCGTGCCTCACAGCAACAAGGTTGCTGGTTCAATTCCCGGGTTGGGCCTTTCTGTGTGAAGTTTGCATGTTCTTCCCGTGCATGCGTGGGTTCTCTCCGGTCACTCCAGCTTCCTCCCACAGACCAAAAACAAGCTCATTAGGTTAATTGGTGACTGTTCAGGGTGTACCCCGCCTCTTGCCCAACAGCTGGAATAGGCTCCAGCACCCCCGCAACCCCGAAAGGGATATGCGGTATAGAAAATGGATGGATGGATGGATGGATGGATGGATGGATGGGGATGATACAGTGAGCTTGTTGAAGGAGGATGAAACGATCCTGTCATAGATTTTTTTTCTAAATGGTGTCAAGAAGCTTTTTGGACAATGGGAGGCAATATGCATTGACTTGAGACATCATCACTCCAACCCTGTTGACAGTAAAATGAGCGGTCAGGTTGTAGAAATCATTGATGCACAAGTACTTGGGCCGTGTAATTGATAATAAGCTGATCTTTGATTGTAACACCAATATACTGTGTAAAAAAAAAAGAAAAAGAAAAATTATTATTATTGAGTCTATTTTTACTTTCTCTTTTATCTGGCTTTATGCTTCTCTCAGTTTTAAACTGAAAAATGCATTAACAAAGGTGATCAAGGTCTGTAGCAGTATCATGGGTACTCATCAGAAAAGTCTTTCTGAGTTATATAACCATTAAAGAAAGCAGAATGCATCCAGTCTGGCAGCGCCTTGCCTTCAGGTTTCTGCTGCAAATACCTAAAACCAACAGATACAAACAGTGTCTCACCCCCTCGGCCACGTCACTGCTCAGCTCCAGAAGAAGAGGAAGAGAAGTCAACTTTATTAATCACAGCACACAGAGTTACAGGGAGGGAACTGTACACGCCATGCAAGTCAAATTGTTTTCTCCGCATTTATCCCATGCTTGGTCTGTGGATCCTCCGCGGTAGACCAGGAGCGGTGGGCTGCCAGCTGCCAGCCAACAGCAGCGCCCGGGGACCAGTTCTCCTTCATCACCTTTGGTCAGGTGGTGATCTTCTTGCATGTTTTTAGTGGCGGTTATTTAAGGAGGAAAACCCGGGCGAACACGGGGAGAACATGCAAACTCCACACAGAAAGGCCCCCTTTTTTCCTCGAGCAGCAGGCACTGAAGGCATGGTGGAGGACACGCCACCACGCCAAGACTGAAAGGTAATATCAGCCCAGCACCCACCACGCTTGGCAAACATCGCTTTACTTGAATGTCAGTATTGCTTTTAGTTCTTATTATATGTGGTATCTGATTGCCTTTTTAGGATCTTGTGTGACGTATGTTTTTACTGTTTTACTTCTGCACAACCAGTTTCCCCTCTGGGCACAAAAAACGCTCTTGGTTAAATTCAGTTGTGCAGGAAAAGCCCAAGATGACACCATGTGGAGTTATACTGGCTTTTTTGGCTTCTGTTCTCCAGTCCGAACACTGACTCTAGTCACCCTGCTCTCCTGATTTCCACACCACACCATTGTCACGTGATCTTGCTTGAATATGAAACTTGTGTGACAGATGCAGATTTTTCTAAAATGAATTGGTAACTCGTGTAAACTGCTTTAAGCAAACCAGTGGCATCTGTTTTACAGTTGTCTTGACGAGTTCGTCATACGTTGCAAATGAATGTTGCTCCCATGTGATAACACATAGCAGGTGCGAGGAGCACATACATAAAAATAGAAGAAAATGAAAGACGGGCGTGATAGACGTATGACTGAGACACTGAAATCTGTTCATTGGCAAAATGGGATTTTTTTTCTCTTGTAAAACTTATTCTTGGCATTTGTGGCATCTTGGCAGGTAAAGCATGAAGTTAATTTGCAGACACTGCCAGTATGTTCTCAGGGCTCAGAGGCAGATGGTTGAGAACCGCTGGTCCAGATGGTGCCGCTGCGTCCGGGGTGACCACAAGCGTCGGCTCGTGGTTTAGAAGCAGTCGGGAGTATCATTTAGCTGGAAAACAGCCAAACTAACACAAACCTGGAAGTCAGTTCACTTGATGTCCTTCTCTTTTTCATCTTCATTTCCTTGAAGCTCACTCCAAAAGTTTCTTTAAACTCAAACTGACCAGGTGCAAAACAGTCGAGGCTTGTAAACAGAGGTCACGTGACTGAGTTGCAGCAGCTTTGCTGGACAGATGTTTCATCACCTGTCACCCTGCCAACTTTCGAGATTTTTGACAGCACATGCAGTCGACGCAAATCAGCATTCAAGTCCCTTTATCTTCAAACAAGCATGATGGATTTAGCTGTACTTCACTTAATAAATAGCTAAATTTGTGCAGAATCAGATTGCAGTTTCCTTCAGTTTATTTTTATCACGCATGTCTTCATAGCAATAAAACGGCTTTACCAATTCCAAATTCTTATAAACAGAGCAACTAGAGACCCATCATATTAACACCATAAATTTGAGCTATATTTTAAAAAACACAGGAGCAATAGAATTATAATTTCGCATAATAGAAAATTTCAAGTGTATTTTTTACTCAAAAAATGAAGCAAATAATGAATAAACCAGTGAAAGGGGTCTCGGCCTGAATGCTGAGAACATGGAGGGTTTGCTGGTTGTTTTTTTTTTTTTTTTTTTTGCATCTTAATTTACTTTGAAGATGAGAGATTCACAGTTCACCTCGACACAGAATCACTCAAGAGCTGAAGTAAGCTGCAGAGTGAAGGCATGAGACACACCGTTCATACCGGTTCATGTCTGTAAACCAGTCCTGGATCCAGTCTGTTCCCCAGTCTGTTACACACTCCTGCTGTTTACCACTTTAGCAGACAAGTTAATTGGCAGAAAATAAAAGAATACACCAATTACCACTCTCATTCTTAAATACCTCTCTAATCACCACTATCTCCCTGCCCCTCACCAACACCCTTCCCCCCCCCGACGTCCTCATTCATTTGCACAAATACACAAACTCCCCCGCCTCTCCTTTAATTGTTTTCAATTTGTTTCTCGTTAGCACTTTCATATGCCAGCACCTCCTTCTCTTCTCCCTTTTTTTCTCCATTAACGGGCTGCAGAGGGAGAGAGAGAGAAAACATACGAAAACAGAAAGGTGGAGTCATGAGGGGGTTGCGTGTTTGTGTTGCAGGTCAAATAAATGAAGAGGGGGAAGCGAGTAGCAGTGAAATCTACACAGGAAGAGCAGAAAGGTATTACTTTGAAATATTTCCAGGTGTTGTCACCAGGAACGGAGCACAAAGGGCGAAAGGAAACACAGAGACCATCTTCATCCTCCTTCCTGCGCTCCAGCTCATAATGAAATAATTAGATAATTAGATGAGTAATTGGACCGTTTCTTTTTTTTCCTTTCCTCCTGCTGTGACATCTGCTCGGCTGCAGACATCAGAAACAGAGAACAGAAAAGTGTGTAAAGAAAAGAGTGTAGATTTAGAGCGGCACCACGCCCATCCGCATCCAAGCCTGCCCCAGTGCGTTATGGGGAGGCAGGGACCCAAATCTGCCTTGACCAATCGTTTGCCTTTTCCAAATTGGCCTCGCGGATGCACTCCGTGTGTCTTTGTAGGGGAGGAGAGTGATTTGTTGCACACATGCAGTCATCCGTTGTGCTGCTGTTTGATGTTAGGGGGTGATTCGTCAACCAATCAGAATGCTTGACCTATTTTTTTTTCCTCCTTCCCTTCCCTGAGCAATGACTATGATCAAATCTTGGAAGTGTGACTGGCTCAAGACCATGGCAATATCATGTAAAACCTCCAAATCCACCGTTTGACGTGTGCTACGATGGTGTGTATTCTTGGGTTGATTCAACTCCTTACGAGACGCCGCCCAATTTTGATTGCTTTTACAGTGTTTGCTGCTGCGTTAACAAGCGTGTGTGTACGTGTGTGCGATGGTGGTATGTTAGTCACAGAAATAGCTGCCAGTGCACATCAGCCTCCTTTGAGCTCATCACCGGATACTTCAGAGAGAGAGAGATGAGATGAGATTAGGGATTTGGTTTGCCGAGAAGCCGTCAGATTGAATCGACACACCACGTTTAGACTGTGTGTTTCTTCTGTATGTGTGTGTGTGTGCGCGCGTGTGTGTGTGTGTTTCCTGCAGTTTGTTTGAGTCTCTGTGTTTTACCACGCCTTTGGCCAATCATGCACATATTTGCTTTATTCATTTTCCTCCTCATTCCCCAGGACACACACCCACACGCACACACACATACATGCATGCACATACATAAATACACACTACTCACACTATGCCAGAGGTGGTTGTGACTCTTAGTAAACAAGCTTTTATATTTGTATTTGTTCTCACAGAGACAAAAATGGTTCAACAGTTCCACTGAAGTTTGTTTCCTGCAGAGAAAAAAAGGATTTGGTTGATCTTTCCTGTTGTTCCTGTTTCCTGTCATGTTTGTGAATCGCTGCTCGCTCTCTCTCTCTGCTCTTCCAGCACTCAAACATCTCACGCTTAAATCACTTCCCCCTCTCCAAGAATCTAGAGTTGGTTAACAAAATGCATCAAAAACAGCTTATACTGGTACTTCCTTTCTTTCAGGCAGGAGACACTAACTAAATGAAGTGAAGAGAGTTTTTGATGACTTTTATCATGATTTTAACAATTGAAATTGATGGAAAATGTTTAGAAATTTTTTGCCCTGAATCTGCATCTACAGTCACAGTGCAAATTAAAGTATAATGTGCAAAGTTACTCAGGAAAATAAAGTTCAGCGTGTCCCGTGAGACGTGCCAGATTTATTTCCAACGATGTAACTGTAGTTGTTTGTTAGGAAAAAAACCAAAAATTTTCAAAAACGCTCATATCTGCAATGTTAATCCTTTAAACAGTCCCTGCATCCACTAGAGAAACAAATCACTTGTCCCTCAATCTACGGTCTACTTTTTCACAGAATTAGATTAAAATCGGTTATCAGGATATTGAGATACGCTGCTAAATAAGTAAGAAACAGAACTGAAAACATACAGCCTGCTCTTTGATGGGGGTGTTTGGTGATTAGACCCCATCACAAAGGGATCAGCTGACCACAACCCTTAATCTAACTAAGTGTAACATATTTATGTCCCCATTAAAGACATTTTTAACCAGAACATTTTGAGCACACTAAAGTGGCTGGTAAACGCGCAGACACAAACATGTGATCATGTGTTGACCACAGTTATATTGCTTCCATTCTTGCTGGTTGTGTGTCCTCTGCAGCCTTGAAATCAGACCCTCTGAGTCTTATTGGGGCACCAAGGTCAGACCTGACTTCTTTGCTGCAGTCAGTCAGATCAGTCAGACTGGACAGTCAGTCCTATAGGCTGCATCTGAGAACACTATTATGAATCTTGCATAAGAAAGAGAGGAAAGGAAGAAGAAGAGCTTGCAGAAACAGATTCACTTAAATTACAGAGGCCAAATAAAGGAATAAGTAAGCTTCCTAGCAAACAAGTGCCTACACATTTAGCAGAGACAACGCTGTAAAGATTCAGTAATGTCCATAAAGTAGTCTGAAACATCCAAATCTTCACATTTGTTATCATGTGCGTGTTGCTGCACGATGAAGATGACGTCTAATAATGATGACCACGCAAAGGAACATGCTCAGACTGAAGAAAGATCAACTACAAGATTAACTCAACATGTTATTCTACTGTCCACTGTCCTGACTGCCACATTAGGCACACTGCTGCTGTGAGGAGAATCCAAATCACAGTAAATATGGAACATGTGTGGAATAATGGATTAGCCCAGCAGTAAATTTCTGTTTTAGTATTTCTGGTTGCTGACTTGTCATGTGAGGTCCATGTGTCGCGTCCCTCACTGTCACCAGAGTGGATTATATGTGTCGCTGTGTGGAGGTTATAATCAGGGTCAAAGTGCAAAGAATTACACGGAATAATGTTATTTTTACTTAAAAAGAAAATCGGCCTCTGTGGAAATGACTGCAGCTAATTTGCACCAATTTGGAGTCCAAAGACGATGAAGATCAAAGAGTTATGTTGCACCATTGATTTTTAGGGCTTCTTGCATCTTTGATCAAAGGATTTCTTTTTCATGTTCCCATCACTCGTGTTACCCCCCCCCCCCCAAAAAAAACATTAATTTTTCACTTTATCTTGTGGTGCTATGGGGAAGCAGAACTTCAGGCTGCTTCTTGCTGTTTTATGATGGTTGTTGAAAAGTACAGAAAAGTACTAGATGGGAACGCACCTAATAAACTGGCTACATAAAGACCAGGGCTCCTCACCCTCATAAACGTATTAACCCTTAAACCCCCCTCCGCTCAAACACACATTTTTCCTGCTGTTCACTCAGTTTAATGTTTGTGCTTCACTGTGCAGACTGATGTATGTGCAGAGTTTGACACTACAAGGCTGTTTTCACAGTCATCTGCTGAAAGTGAAAAGTTTTTCTGTGCTCATTTAAAAATCCAGTTTCAAGGGGGGCGGGACTATGAGCATGACTGGTGATTGGTTCAGTATTCAGCTTTCACAAATGTGATAAGACATAACTGATCCAACGGCAGGGAAATTCACTTCACTCGCTACGACAGCAAGAATAAAAAGGAGAGGGAGAAAAAAAGGACAAATAGACAATAACTCAAAAGAAAATCAACTGTAGAGGCTATGAAGATTACATACAAAAGAGTAGAAAAAAATATTCACCAGGTCACAGGTTCGATGCCTGGCCTGGTCGAAGTAACCTTGGACAAGATACTGAACCCCAGATTGCTCCCGATGCTGTGCCATTGTTTGTGAGTGTGTGAGTGGTGAACACCCATAATGAGCAAGTGGCCTAGCTACCACTGTATGAATGTATGTGGGTGAGTGAGGGAATGCAGACTTGTGTTGGAAAAGCGCCTTGAGTGGTCTTTGGACCAGAAAAGTGCCATAAAAATACAGTCCATTTACCATTTTACCATCTTTGTACTATTGCACAGTAAAAATATATAATAGTAATATAATAATCGCGATGTTTGAACTTGAAGCCTCCAATGGACAAAGAGTGAAAACTGACTTGTCTGTGACGCTGTCAAATATGGAAATAAAAAAATAATTACAGATTCCTAGATTCTGAAATTTTCAACCAGTGAGAAGATGTAATTTTGAAAGATTTTAACAAGACATTTGAGCTTCTTTTGCAGAAAAACCATACCAGGCACAGATTGTTTTTCAAAGTAGAGTATTTTATCTCCATTTTACGACATATCTGGAGGGGATCTTTGAAAATCAAAGGCCTGTTTTAACATCTTCGGAGTTACCAAGACAAGAACAGGCCTGAGTTCAGACAGAGCGCTGAGGCTGCGCTTGCATCAGCTGACTGGGCATCAACTGTTTAATTCATGCTTCACCATTAGTGGCTCATGCATCATTGGCCTGGCTGACTGGTAACATCCAATCATATTCACAGATCCGTACAGGTCGGCCTTTTAAACCTGTGAATTATATTACTGCACTGATCCCCTCCTGCCAAGCCCATCACACTGCTGCTGCAGCTCCTAATTCCCTATTCCTCCCTCTGTCTTTAAGCTTTTCTTGTTGTTTTTTCCTTGAAAAGAAAGTCAGGAGTAAACAAATGTCCACAAACAGTGTCAGGTCTGAGGTGCTCAGTGAACTTGGCCTGATGTTTGTCTCCTATCTCTCTCCTACATGTTGTCCCACTTCCTCTTCCCCTAAGCTCAGACCCGTGTTAGGGTTAATTAGGTATTGATTTGATCAGGGCCAGGCGAGGGGCCCTGTTCTAAGGGCTTCGGTCATGCTAAATTATTAATGTTCATGCAGAGCTATATATATCTTAGATTCAGTGGTCACAAGAAAGCCAAACACTGGTTCCCAGTTCCTCTGCGCTCCTTCTCTGCCTCCCTCTCCTCTCCCTGTTCATTCACAGATTGATTGTGCAGCTTCTTTCAGAGTCGACTTCTTTTCCACAGCTGCTGGAAACGGGAGAGATGCTGTTTCTTCACATGCTTGCGTGTGTGTGTGTGTGTGTGCTTTGATTTGACAAGCGTACCCTGAATGAATTTTTGAGCAGCTCAGTTGCTCTCAACTGACAGTGGATCAACAGCACTGGGAATGTTTTTTTCTTACATGTTTTGATGTAGTGCTTGCTGGATTTCCCTGTTGCCATATCCACACGGAGGCAGATAAATGAAGCATTTCCTGCTCATTTTTTGAGAAATCGTTCATAAAAAAAGGAAGTGGCTTATGGCCCTTCTTGCTGCTCTGTTTCGTCTCTGTGTTGCTGATAATTTGGCCCGGCTGATATTTGCTATTAACAGATTTATCATATTGATTTTACCCACCAGCTAGTCCCACCCCTTCACAGTCTCCAGTGTTTCTCTTTTTCTCTTTCTACGTTTCTGCTGTTTATAAAGGTGTGTGTGTGTGTGTGTGTGTGTGTGTGTGTGTGTGTGTGTGTGTGTGTGTGTGTGTGTGTGTGTGTGTGTGTGTGTTCAAGCCAACAACCGTCCTTCCTCCCGCTCATGATCATGTTTTGATTCGGAGTGTGCAGAGAGGGAGGGGCTGCTCACAGACGAGTCTGTTGTCAGTGTGTTTGACAGCGAGGCGAGGAGGGGCTGAGCCAATCAGTGCGCTGCACGCTGCTCGGCAGTGAAATCAGATTTTACCCATTTTTAATAGTAAAAAAAACAAATAAAAAATCAAAATCAATATTTGGTGGTCAGTGTTGATACTGTGGTGGACTATCACAAATAAATCAATGTATAATAAATCGAATCATTTGGTCCCTGCAGGGAGTGTCGTAGCCTTTTCACAGGTTCCACAGAGGGGTCTAGAAGGCAGAATAACTGTACCGTCCCATAGTTCTTTGTGTATGTTGGCTGTACTGGTATTTAGAATTGGACCGAGTTGAGAACATAAAACAGACTTGATTTAACATCCTTTCATTTGGCAGTGGTTGCTTCGTTGCTTCCTCGTTGCTTGCAGGTGACTTGAGTGATAAATAAATTGAAAGCAGCTATTGAGTTCCTTTGTTTGCCGGCAGGTGGCGCACACTGACATGTCGGCACAGGTGGTGTAGGTCGGACTGTAACTGCAGTTCTGAAACGGAGTGATATCGGCTGGTTTTGAGTGCCCTCAATCCATAGACGCATCAGAAAGTAAACAAATCGAAGCCATTTTATTTGTCAGGTGTGCGTGTGTTTACATAAACCATTATCATTAAGATCACACTTATGCGTCAAACCCAGCAGCACTTCCTCAGTTTCATTCATATGTGCACATCTGTCCACAAGTCTGTGTTACTAGTAGCTGTTTGTCCTCTCTGGTGCAGATGTGGATTAGCTCGATGTCTCGTGATTCCCTCCACGAGTGTATTTGTGTGTGTTTTTGTGTGTTAGTGCGTGAGTTTGTGTCACGCTGCTCTCGGCTGTGCTGCTGGACTCTGTGAAGTAAAACGAAGTGACACAATGGAGGTTTCAGAGATTGGGGACAGCTCTATGTGTGTGTGTCTATATTCACGTGCATTTTTACATAACACACTGACAGAATCCTGGACGCTATAATGCGTGTGTGTGTGTGTGTGTGTGTGTGTGTGTGGTCTCTCTCTACCATGTCATGTGTGAATGCTTTTGGGGCCCAGAGTGTATTCACTAACTGACCTACATTTCTGGAGCTTTTTGCCTGTGGCTCAGGAGACTTTGTCGCTGTTATCTCATCTAGCCAATCACATCCCCTAATCTCATTTGTCCAATCACATCCTCGATCTCATCTGTCCAATCACAGCCTCGGCCTCGTGGGGGGTGGGGGGGTGGGGGGGCTACTTTACGCTGGCCGCTGCTGGAGATGCATTTGTGACTGTCACTTTAAATATAAAAACTCCATCTTGTGGCCCAAACGGCTCAGTGGCCGTGTAACTTTGACTTTCAGCGCTGATTTCTCACGCTGCAGCGCTGCAACCCTAATTATTTCACCCCCAACATGAAAGGAGAGCTGTATTTCTGTGCATATTGGCAGCAGGAGAGGAGGAAAAAATTGAAGCTTTTGAAAATTCTTTGAAGCTTCCGTTTTTTTGTTATCAAAGCTGCCTTTGTAGGTCGCATGAATTTTGCATGTGCAGGTTTAAGGGAACTTTGTGATGTGCCAGTGTGTGTGTGTGTGTGTGTGTGTGTGTGTGTGTGTGTGTGTGTGTGTGTGTGTGTGTGTGTGTGTGTGTGTGTGTTTCAACCATGTGCAGTACTGTACTAATTTGAGAAAGCGGGGAAAGAGGGGAGAAAATGGAAAATGTTGCCTGTCAGTAGGAATTCATCGGTGTGGTTGTGAACTCTTTTTATATAAAAAATAAGAGTTCCTCTGTAGCATTTGAGACACTAAATTCCTTTCAAAAACTTGACTTCTAAAAGGTCAATTTGTGCAGCATCTGTAGTTCCAAAACAGTCTCGACGCGGTATGTTGGGCAGTATTTTTTCCACGTTTAAGATCTTACCAGTGAAATAAGATGTTTTCTCCATTGTTATTTCTAAAAAGTTGACTTTCAGCTGCAGTTCATAAGTGTGGTGCACCCACTCAAGCTGCCCCCTGCCAAGCTCAGGCTCTTTGTGTGTGAATGAATGTGTGTTGATGTGTCTATCACATCATCACAACATGATGGGTCTCACTAGAATGTAAAGAATAACACAACTAAATTTGTTTTTGGCATCGGGCTGACACAGGCTGAAAAGACTAAAGGGATTTCTCTCTTGCACACACACACACACACACACACACACACACACACACACACACACACACACACTCTTTTTGTCAGGGCGATGTGACCCTGAAGCTTCGAAACAAACACAATGAAGCTGTGCAGAATTCAGCATTTTACTGTATTTACTGTCAATCTGCTCTATTGTAAGTTCAATTTGGATTGTGGTCCTTCCTGCTTTCTCTTTAGCCTCCGAAGGTGCGTCTGACGTCTTGTGTGGTGCTCTCTCGGAGCAGACAGCACAGGTGTGCTTTCAGATTTAGTCGGCAGGTAAAGGCTCGAGCTGCCTCCTCTCTTCCTCCGCAGTGTTTGTGTCAACATTGAGCTGACTGAGATGTGACCACAACGCTGCTGAATTACTGCAGCTCGAGTTTAACCTCGACATGAGCTCGATCTTTCTGCTGTAGTCTATATAATCCTCCGTGCTTGGTTTCACTTTCTCCCTCATAGTTTTAATTAATATCCATAGGATGCACAATACAATACAATATACTTTATTGTCCCACTTAGTGAAATTTGTCTTGGACTCAGCAACTGTGCCATAAATGCCTTGAGCTTAAGAAGGCATAAAAAACAGCAGCAGCACGAGTCTGTGTCGCCAGCAGAGCAGCGCCACAGGCGAATGTGTTGTCACGGCCACGTGCAACTTTCTCCTGTTGAGTGCAGGAAAAGAGTCTTTGGACAGAAAAGCATCTGCCAAATGAACGCAATCAAATTAAAGAAACCAAAAACTATGTCCTTAAAATGTTGAGGTTTAGTTTCAATTCACGGCTGCTTACGTCCATATTAGCTGAGGAGTGCTGGACATTTTTATCCAAGGCTTTGACAGTAAATATTAAATAGATTCAAATTTCACTTTAGAGTAATTTGTCTAATTACTTCCAGTTCCCCAGAACTGTAGACTGAGTGCAAAAGGGCTGTGGCTCCTCCACTGTTTATCTGGTTGGGATGTAAACACCCTCAAATTAAAGCTCAGCATTTTCATCTCCTTTTTGATTCATAACTGACCAGATTTTTTCCATCACTGAAAGCCGCGGTCCTCGAATCTGACCTCCTGCCTATTGGTTGCTTGGAGCGGTGCTGAAGTGGTGTTGCTGCTGTCACGAGGTCGGCCATAATGATTTTATAGTAGAGAAATACATTTCCATGCAGGCTGTTTATCAAGCTCGCCTATTGCTGCAATGTAAAGTATGTGGCCTGACAAGTGGCTACACTTGAACTCTGTGTGTGTCTGTGTGCGTGAGTACATGTGCTCTGTTTAACCTTTCCATTCCATGCTAAAAACTGCACACACACATTTACACACACACACCTACACGTGTCTTTGTCTGCTTCTCTCCGTCTGCCTCCATTTCCATTTTGTGGTGGTGGTGGTGGTGGTGGTGGGGGGGGGGGGGGGGTTGAAAATTGCAGTATATATTTATGTTTCTCTGTATGTGGTTGCCAAGCAACAGCAGAACGAAGGTATTTACAGTTAATAAAAAGTGAGTGACATTAGCTTGGTGTATTAGAGGTAAAGCGCTAATTTGCTTTAAGAGCTGTAAAGAAAGGCAAGTATGTGTGTGTGTGTGTGTGTGCGCGCGTGCGTGTGAGTCTTTTGTGCATAGTGACTAATAAACACTTCCACACCCTGTCTGTATGGGTACACAAGTGTGTGTGTCTATTGTGTGTGTGCATAATAAGCTCTCAGTCAGCCTTGTGTTTGTAGATATTTCGGTGTGTTTCTGTTTGTGTGTGTGTTTTATGTGTGCCCAAAAAGCCTTTGCACAGCCTTATTATGTATGTATGTATGTGTAAATCTGTGCTCACACATTATTGTCTGTGTGTGTGTGTGTGTGTGTGTGTGTGTGTGTGTGTGTGTGTGTGCGCGCGCAGGCGCCTGAAGAGCTTCCATGCCATTGTCTGAACATGAGCATGTGTGAGTTTGTGTACACACAATAATGTGTAGTGTTTGTATTATTGCAGCCAGTTTACATAAAATCTGAAAAATCATGTAAATTCACATGATTTCAGATTACAAACGGTTTGTTGTTGCTGTTGTCATTTCTGTTTTTTGTTGCTGCTGGGGGAGAGCAGTGGATGCAGTGCATCAGCAAAATACGTCCACCGGGAAAAGCACTTTTCCCATTTATGTTCCTCATGCTTCAAAACATAAAATAACGCTTCCTTTAATTTGGTCTCTTTGTGTAAATGCTGCATTTTGAGAAACGATGCTGGGCTTATTTTCGCCTGTGTGACAGTATTTGTTTTTTTTATTTTTTTGTCATGTTTCAGCTGCTGTCATTTGTTGTTTCAATGGTAAACATGTCAGCTTGCATTAATATCACATCTCCTCTCCTTTCCACAGGCTTTGAAAGCATCTTGGAAGGCTTGTTTGGGCCAGGACTAGTCAAAGATATCACCTTTTTCCAAGGTAAACATGCTCAAACACACAAACTAACAAATATCCATTTGCAAATAAAACTTTATACAAATAGAAAACAACTTCAGGCAGAAATATATACTTTTATATTAAAATCCTTATTTAGAATTACAAAATGATTCACAGTTAATGAAATGGTAATGACAAAAAAATGGCGAACATGAACAAAACGAAACAAATCAATAAACAAATCTGTCAGACGGAAAAACACATCAATATTTTTCTGCCATTAATGTTGTTTCCAAGCCCTGAAATGACTTTGATTTAGATTTTCTGTGGATTGCCTTTCACATTTTATTTAAATTTTTATTTTATTGAACCTTTATTTTTTACCAGGATTATTAAATTAAAACAGCAAAACAAAACAAAACAAACAAGATAAAAAAAAACACATAAAAGAAACAAACAGCAGACTTAAACAGCAAATTATTTCAATGAATGAACAGTGGTCAGCGTGCATTCACGGTTCAAACAGTCTTTAATTGTGTTTTCATGATCTTATAAAATAGTCTGGTTTACGGTGACTCACAGTCTCACAGTCGCTCACAGCGTGAGGGTGCAGAAACATGGAAAGCATTTTGCATGGACCTTGTTAAAAATCATTATTCTGCCTGGAGGGTTTTATTTTTTTTCCAGCAAAGGCTCAACTCTTCATCTATTTTACTGTGCATTCAGTGTGAGACTGAATAAACCCAGAAGACGATGAGGAAATCAGCTTCTTCCTATCAGGTTACTGATCTATGTTAGAGACATTATTTCCATGCCGCCAGAATTAACTGTTTAGACTGCGTAACAGTGTGATTCTTTCACACAACAACCGTGTTTAATTTACAACTAAACCATTACAACTAATTTACAAGGCTGGAAAAACCTGACAGATGCCACTAAACAGAAAAAAAAACACGCACAGCGTGGACCAGCTGAAGGGAATGAAACTTGTTTCTGATGGTCTCTTTGACTCAACTGGACAGAGATGCTCTGATTCTTGTAAATTAGTAGTTCGACAGATGACCTGTCAGCAGCTTAGAAGCAACTAAAACAAACCTGCTAAAACAGCCGGTCAGAGCACCAGAAACCGGCCTCCTGCAGAACCAGTCTGTCCGCTCTGGTTTTGTCTTTTTCTACGAAGGTCGCAGCTGATGTTCCAGAAGGAGATTTATGTTTGACTAATTTTTATTCACACATAAAATGGCTCTTTGTATTTTTCAGTTTTTATTTAACCTGTTTTCCACTGTACACAATGAGGCAGCTCAGAGAATCATTAGAGAAAGGCCGAGATGCAAACACAACTAGTTGTTACTGTTTATTAGTATTCATCATTAAGACTCTGTGAAGTACAAAAACACCTCAACCCTGTGCCATAAGAGCCATTCTGTGTGTTTGCATTCATGTATTCATTTATCTGTAAGTCATTCTGTAATACAATAACACCAATGTATTTATGGATGTATGTTATTTATGCTGCCTACAGCCCCAGAGCCCTATGGAAAGGAAATATGTGCGCTCATATACCATAAAATATTGTAGAAGCCACCAAAACTGTCACAGAATCTGAGTCACTGTCTCTCAGAGAGGCTTTCCTGCTCCGAGTGACACAAGTCAAATATGGATGTCATGAGAATAAAGCGAGCGAAGACCAACCTCACCCAAACACCCAGAGCTCTCTCTCCTCCTACCACCGAGAAACCAGGTCACTACGGTGTCCTGGAGTCATGTGACCCCTCCCCCACCGACTTAAGGCATTTTTAGAATATTTCTGGCTTGTCTACGTCATTTTCACTCATGCATCACACGTCCACGCATACACATGCTCTCTCTCTCCAAGCGAAGCAGGCACTCGCTTGCTTTGTGCGACACCAACGATGTTAGATTTCATAGACGAGCAACAACATTAAAGTTACATTTTGTGGCATTGAAATATTAACACATTTTAAGCAAAAACACCTGATTATTAAATTATATACTCTCAAAGGAGCCTTATCCTGCTCTGCATCAGTGATTAGCGATTTCACACATTTCCCAGAATTCCCTGTGGCCCTCTGTTTAAAGAAGGTGCACATGCTTGTTGCCTTTGCTGCAGTCAGTCAGTGGTCACGTGACCATGCTGTATTCCTTTACAGCGACCCTGGTACGCTGTCTGTCAGCCATCCATTTGTCGAACATCACATCCGATTAACTCTGATGTGGTAGAACTTCTTCTTAAAATCTTGACATCTTTTCCACTTCAGTGTGCCAGTCCTTCTAGTCCACCATCCTTGTGGCAAATGCAGAAACTCAAAGGTGGACGTGCTATCATGTAAATCTAGTTGGTTAAACAGATGATTTGTTCAAAAGATTTGCCTGTAATTGTGATTAAAACACAACATGTGTTGTTTTCTGGTCTATTTCTGTCTGTGGCGCCACAAATTGAGTTAGACTGACTTCTTTTGCACTTGAAAACACTGAATGCAGGAAATTGCAATTTAAGAATCACTAAGACGTGATGTTTACAGTAGATACTGATATCAGACTCCATACAACTGCTGCTTGAAATAATTTGCCTTTGACCAGCTATTCACAATAAGCAGAAGGCAAACAAAGCCTGGATTGCTTGAAGTGTAATAGTGATATGAAATAAATGGTGCATTGCCATGGCGGACTTTGCAGTGAGAGACAATGTAAAGGATGCAGTTCAGCCGTGGAAGTGTCAGTTTTAGTCAGACTTTGTTTCTCATTGTCTTGGATACAAGGATTTTCTCGTGTTTTTCTTCTGAAACCAGGTTGCTGCAGGAACTGTAACCTTATTAATTATAATTAAAGTGCATTTAAACACACTGACTGTTGAGCAGGAACACACACACTTAAAGCTTCATGTAAACAACATCAGCATCTTCCTCGAGATCTCAAATTCACACACAGAAACTTGACTACCGTGAGGGTGGGGGTCACATTAGCAGTGGGACTGGAGCTAATTGGCGCCTTTCCAGGGATTTTGCAAGTGGCACAACCTCAGAGTTCAAGCACAGCTCACCTTTGACCTTTTCATTACAGCGACAGACGGAGATAAGACGAGGAAGAGAGGGAGAGTAATAGGATGTCCGTTTATCTGTCGCACGTCTCGCAGGAATGTGAGAGGGAAGTAGGCTGTGATTGGAGAAGCCAGAGATGGGATCTGCTGTACTATAAGGAACACAGCATGTATGAACTGGTGCTTGTACACACACATACACACACAGCCACACACAGCCACAGAGGGAATCAAAAGGGTTTCAGATATAAAACGATCGAGCGTACAGTGACCTAGCAGACCTTGCGTGGTTCCTCAGGTGATTTGTAAATACTGCAGAAGTCATCAGTGTTTTAAAAATGATCATATTGGTGATTTTTGGACATTTTAATTCCTTAAAAAATCAACTAAACAGCACCTGAAAATCTTGTTTTTGCTTGTTTTTGACCAGTTGTTAGAGAGATTTTATACTTTCACCATGTTCAATGCATGCTGGACAGCCATCGGTTTTCATTCATATCTGTCGACAATGAAAAGCAGTCAGCAGAGTCTCGAAACTCATTTGAGTGTGAGTGGAATCCTTCATCAAGTCTGCATTAATGCTTTGCACTGTTACATTATTGCTGGTAATGCATTTTGAGACTGATATGAAGAGTCTATGTTGCATTACTACGGAAGCGCATTGCAAAGACAATAAAAAGAAATTAGATTCTTCTTATAATTATGACTTGTGCAACTTGTAATTCTCATAACAATAATAATTCTCATAATAATGAGATCTGTTATCGCAGAATTGCACTTCGATACAGAATACAACAGACATGACGCTCACTGTTTCACTCAAGTTTGGTTTTGTGCAGAAATGAAACCAATACAGCTGTAGAGCTAAATCCAGTAATTATGCGAATGTGACCTTTTTCATGATAGTGTTTGCTGAAGGAAGAGGAAGCAAGTAACTGAAATCCACCAAAAGAGAAAATGTGGAATGTGGAGTCCCGAAATCACGACAGGTGTCCGGGTGACTGGTCTCCTGTGTGAACGGGGTTGTTGTGTTCAGTGATAGTCAGCTCCTTCAGCTGTTTTTCTAAGCTGCTGAAAAGGTGACATTTTGGAGATGGGAGGTTATGATGTGATATATGTGCTGTATGTTCACAGTATATTGTGACCGTATTGATTGTGCTCTTGTGTTTCTGTGCTCTCTCTTTGTGGAGCTGACTCAACCTTCTTTTTCCTCCACCTGTCTGTAACACACTCCTGCTCTCCTTCTCTCCTCACTGCTTCCTCTCTTTCACTGCATCTCTCTCTCGTATGTTTATTTCTCTGTCGCGCTGTGGTGATGTGGTTTTGGACTGAACTGAGGGTTTTTAAAGGAAGTGTAGCGCCATGGCAACAGCTCAGCTGTAACCAAGTCAACAGCAGTCTCCTCTCTCTCTCTGTCTCAGTTCAGAGGGTGCTCTGTTGGTGAAATGCATTTACATTTTGAAGGATGAAAACTTGCACATGTATATAACCTGTGCGACTACACAATGCAGAACTGAAATGATTTTCCGTGAACCTGAACTGACAGCTGGCATCATCTGAATCAATCATAAGCCCACAAGCACAGGATGAATAATGATATGAACGACCATTGATGAGTAATTTTTGATTGCTGCCTGTTTTAAGTCTGCATGAACCAGCTGTCTGTAAAAATTTAAATTAAGGTTTATGTAAAATCTTTGTCCTCTAGACATGTGATATCTGATGTTGCACTCTTGCGATGTAAAATGAAGATATTTGTTTTTGTAAGTTGGCTTTAAATGAAGTTTAGTCACAAGTAGTCACTTCTTTGTTAAAACCATTAAGTTTATTAAGTTTATTATTAAGTTTTAAGATTATTTGTACTGAGCCAGCTGGATGTGGAATTGATTGATTTGTTTTCAGAACAAACCTAACGATTATTTTCATCATCAGTTAATCTGAACACTTTTTACATGGTGAATCGTTTGGAAAAATGTGTTGGGTTCTGTATGTATCATGATTTTGACATTATAGAGCAGAGACCTTGTCATTGTCATGTAATGTTTTGTTTTGTGTCAAGAACCCAAAGAAATTCAGCTCTAATGAAACTCTAATTAAAAAAACAGACAAAAAACAAAAATTGGAGAAGCTACAAGTAATGTCTTTGACAGATTTTTCCTTAAAATTAATTCCAGATTCATTTTCTGTTGTTTGAATGATTGATTAATTGACTAATTGTTGCAATTTATTTGTGCACAAAGGGCTACGGGATAGCTGTTTGTAGGTTTATTGTTTTCAAGGGACGATAGATGAACCTCTGCTCGATTTAACTTCTGCTTGATTTAAGTATGATTTCTGTTTGTTTCTCATTGCCATTACATTCATAGTCAGGCTAAACACACCTTTAGAGCTAGAGGCTCTGCCCACTTCTCCAGGCGGAGAAAGACAGGACAGCTGTGACACAGAATTAAAAGCAGGATGTTTCAGTTTCATGATGTGCAGCTGCTGAACTATCAGGAGACAGCAATGAATTCCTTCATCCCACTGAACATGTTTGCCAGAATGCAGTCCTGGAAAGGGGTAATTAGTTCTTCGCAAACAGGGCTTTAGGGCATGAATACTTCACAAACAGATACAGTCATATTTACATCCGTGCACACACACACGCACACACATTCATGCAGTGTTTGTGGTCTTTACACAACGATGTATTCAATAGCGGAGTGGTTAGTTTTTGCACAGCATACTTGACATATGAAGTTAGTCATCGCTGTAATTTAATCATTGGCTGTAATTAAAAGTGAATCATTGTAACGCACTTGTTGTTGTGGTTTGTGGGCCCTCAGCTGTCACTCTGCAGGCTTGACTGGTTTTTGAATGAAAACAGACAATTTCTCCATTGATTCATCTACACCCGCCTCATTTACAGCTGGCTTTAAGACTCAACCTACGTGTGGATACTGAAACTGAACTAATGCAAGAGTCAAACACACAAAACAACCGCAAAGTATGGACCCAAATTGAAAGGACAAAAAAAAAAATCTCTGCCATTTCTTTTAACAACCTCGCAAATTTGCTGATGTCTGTTTAGGCCTGAAAAGTCCACGCATTGCTAGAAATACTGAGGGATTATGGGAGTTAGAGTCATGATTTAATAAACTGCTCTCTGTCCCCTCTCTTATCCAGACTGTGAGCCTGAGGAAGTGTCTGACTGGTCCTTCGATGAAAATTGTCTCTTCTGCTGCTTAAGACGCGAGAAAGTCAAGGTAGGAGACGTCACAACATTTTGTCCCCCTGTCAGACATGACCATGAGTCTCATTACATGTGTTTTAATGCCAGAGCCGTCAGAAACTCGCAGCGTTCGCCTCAAGGCAGTAAGGTTCAAGTTCAAACCGACCTGTGAACTTTTCTCCTCTTGTTCACAAGGATTCCATATGATATGTTATTAGCAGTTCTCTCGCCATTATGCTTGACCTAAGGCCGTAGGTTTGGCTTCAGCAGTGGGAGTACACAACAAAGTTTAAAAAAAAAATTAAAAAAAACATTGAAATTGAGCAAATAATAAAATTTATAGATACCAAACACTACTGGGATAGATGTTGTATTTGCATTACTACAAAGAGAGCTGTGCTTCACTGTGTTATTTTTGACTGATGCTCTGTTCTAGTGTCTCTTGAGGACAATATTAATTGAAAATTAAAATAGATTTTTCTTACCTGAAAAACCTATTTGAGAAACATCTTTCAACCCTAAGTGGTTTCTGCGGGTATTCATGTCAGGCAGAATTCTGCCTCAACAACCTTCAGCTAAAAGTCTAGGTAGCCTGTATGTAGCCTCATAGGCAAGACCCAGGGCAAAAAAGTCCCCTAAGCACCACTACAGCTTATTAAGATCATTGCTTTGAGCTTGTGGTAATAATTGACGGTGAATCAAACAACTGTATTAACATGTATTCCCCATGTGATATTACCCCGCTGATCAAAGGAACTGTCTTCTTCTTGGACAGTCATGTGCGAAAAAGTCACATTTCCTCAAATATATTTATAAAGTTTAACTTGGAGGAACAGTTTGCCATTTTGGTACAGTTTATACACTATACGCTCCCTCAGCTCTCTCTCAGCTTTTCAAAATGAGAAGATTGATATCATTTATATCAGTATGCTATATATGAAGCAGGCGATTAGCTTAGCTTAGCATTAAACCCGGAAGATTAAACTAATGGGAAATAATATGTTGATTTGTCAAATTTAAAGGTGCTAGTCGGCAGATTTCCAGGCTAATAGCAAAATAAAATGTGAATCAAAGTGCATTTTCATCACATTTTTAATGTGTATATTCTGCAGAGCAGAGACAAATTCTGCTTCCAGCCAAATGCAGCAATTGTGTTACTTTTGTGAAGCAATTTCTTTCCTTTGTCCTCACATTTTCTGTGTTTTAGTCTGCTGTCATTTTTGAGCTTTCTCCACATCTTTGTCTCTCTTCCTCCTCCTGCATATGTGTTATTTGTGTTGTTTCACCATCACGGTCTTGACCCCAATTTAGCTTATGAAAGGAAGGTGACATAATGATTTGGAGGTGTGTGTGTGTGTGTGTGTGTGTGTGTGTGTGTGTGTGTGTGTGTGTGTGTGTGTGTGTGTGTGTGAGTTGAACTGGGAGGAGGATGATGGCACGGGTGTAAATTAGTGAGACTGGTGTCTCCTCTAAGAGTTTCTCATCGGCTATTAAGTGATTAGAGAAGAATAGTAATGAGTTTATTGGACCGACTGCTGCTTAAGGCACATATAGATAGTATGTTCATGGACATTGCGGTACCTGCATCTGCGTCTTCTGCCGCAGACAAAGGAACATGTGACGCTGCCATTCATTTAAAGACCTCCACTCCACACACAAAAAGAACATGGGGGTGTGAGGGGGGGTAACTGCAACAGCCCCTGTTTGATTCCAGACTTGTGCCCTTGTTGCACGTCATCCCCAACAAATCAATTAAAAAAAAAGAAAACACAAATGTGATGATTGCTGCAGTTAAACAGAAACAAAATATGTGCTGCATAACCATCTCAAGGTCCACTTACTCGCCTCTTGTTCTGGAACTTTTGGCTGTACACATGGTTTTCATGCACATGAGGACTTGTGTTCCCACTTTGCATTACTCAGAGTACTTTTTAAGGACTTCTTCCCTATGTTTTCCATCCCCTTTATTTTTGGGATGTGATTGGACAAGTGAATAAGGAAGGGAAGGAAGTTAGGAGGGGGCGTCCTTCCCTCGTCCGTTGCTTGTTTTTCAACTTGACCTCGGTCTGACCTCCGGGGTCGGCCATCTGTCTCCTAAAAACATCCTTGTGTCAGCACAAACCCCCTCCACCAACCCCCATCTGTCTCTCTCTGTCACCACGTCCCTTTACTAGTCTCTCCCTGCTCATGCTAATAAAGCCATGCTAACACTCGCAACAACACGTTGCTACAGCACTCAATGACATCACTGAATATGTGTACAAGAAGCACACCATCGAAGCGCCTGCATGTAATACAGTAATTACAGATAAGACTGGAACGGAACAAAAAAAATCTAAATCAATCAACGGAGCAAAATCAATTAAACAAAGCCTAGCAGGGATTATAGGAGATCTTTTCAGCAGTGTTGTCTGACTGGTCAATAATTATGTTAGCCACTCATAGTGTGCAAATCATAGTATGGCAAATAATAAGACAAATTTTGAAGCAGCCTTAATTGTATTTCTCTCCTCACTCAACAGTATTTTCATCTTTTATTCATCCATTCGGGCTTGAAAGCTCTCTCTGTCTCACTCTTATTACCCTCTGCTTGTTTGTGAAATGCCAGAGGAGCTTCAGTGGGTGGGAACCATTGATTCATTGATCTGAAGCCATGCAAACTGCCCGCAGATAGAGAGAGCGGACAGAATAATAAAAGCCTTAAAAACACACTCTTATATCCGATTGTTGCTTCATCTCTTTCCACTGACGCAAACAGCCACACACTCAAATTCCATGGTTAGTGTTGACAAGACAATGGCAGCATACCCCTCACAACTAATACTAATGGTAGTGGTATGAATCCCTTCTCTGATTCAGAGGCCGACTTGAATCACATTCCCTCGTAGCAGTTGTTTCTTTCATAATAACCTCTCATTGGCACCCCTGTGTCTCGTCAGGCTCAATACCTTGGATATCCCAAGGAAGCCAGCTGATTGGCTGTCAGCTTGAAAAGGCCCGCCTCCAACAACGGTACCTCAGTGGAGAAGTGAGCTGTCACTTGCTGTCATTTCTCCCAGTCGTTTCATTCTATTGGTCACACATACATTTTCTCTGCAAGGCAGCCTAGTTATCCCCCCTCTTAATGAAATGTGACTTCACAGCACTTTGTAAGAGTGGAGACCATACATTTAAAATACTAGTGGATTAGCACAGAAATTCACTCTGTCATTAATATATTTTCCTCCACCAAAATAATAAACAAATGCAATTTAAAGCACCATCTTAAAATTGGCGGTATCAGTACTTGGCAATTGTCTCTTCAGCTGTTAAAATCTATACATATACACCTAAAGGATGTCAAACAATTAGTTGCGCTGAAGCAATTTATCAATCAACTTCCTTGTCAATCAAAAGAAAATTAATTAAAAGACATTTTAATTACCATTATTTATTGGTTGTCATTTTCATTCACTGGTTCCACCTTTTCATACGTCAGGATATCTGTTTTAGATCATTGCAAATTTAGTCAACTATATAATTGAAAGATTAATCAATAATAATAATAATAATAATAATAATAATAATAATAATAATGATATGATCTGGAGCAGCAGCCATACAATTATGAATGGGGATATTTAAAAAAAAAAAAAAAAAAGATTCAACATTTGTAACTGAATTCTAGCCAGAGAAACCAAGTCTCACCAAGGCCAATAGATCAGAGTGCAGTGCAGCCACAGGACAGTTCATTATGAGCGAAGACCTCAACATTTTCTCAACTGGCTGGAAGAAAAAATGTGCACCTATTGACTTGATGCCAAAAGATGGAGAGGTTTGCATGTACCTGCAACTACAACACATCTTATTGGCTCATATAGCTGAGCAGAACCATGGTTATCTACCGCTGGATGTGATGACACATGAACAGTGGTGGAGGCACTGATGTGATGGTGTGCGAGGGGTTCATTTTTGACAGAACAGGCCTTTAGCCACTCATTTGTCTCTGTGTTTGTGTGTTCAGGAGCACAGTGTAGAGAACGGTGGAGGCAGCCAGGTGCTGTCGGAGTGTGAAGACTTCAAACAGGAGCAGTCTCGGATCAGCCGGCTGGAGAGACAGGCCCAAGACTTCCTCAATGCTGTGTTCCACAGAAAAGGTAACACATACGTCTCATCAGTCATTTCATTCTGTATTTCCACATTCCCTCTGGTCATAAATATCTGCAATATCTTTGGATGTCCACAAGTGTATTTCAAACAAGTTAAGTCAGATAATGTGGTTAATTCCCATGGGAAATCAGTAAACACAACACATTTGAATGATGAAAGAGGATTTAAAGAATGGTCCCTACAAGGGAATATAATACCAGACTGAATTCTATATTTCAGACAATCATTGCTTTCAATTATTTTCCATCCAAACAGGAGTTGGAACCATCATTCTTTTGGAAACACAACTTTACATTGTCTACAATTATCAAAAATAATGTAGTTTAGTTTGTTCTTGTCATCCTTTTGCTTAAAAAAATGAAAGTAGAGAGAATGTTCTCATCTGCATCGAGGAAACCTTTCTACTAGCTCTTGTTGATATTGTCTTTAATCTATGTCCACATTTGGGCACATCTGGCCTGGAAGACAGTCAACTGCACTTTGGAGCATCTGTAGTAATTCTTTAGCTTTTTGTTGGGGAGACCAGAGACATTGAAGCAGATAAATGATTACAAAGTAGTGAACTTTTCAGGCAATAAGCTAACTATGGATAACTAAGTATAAGATAGCTAAGTTGAGGACCTCAATAAAAAAATATGTAATCAGATCAAGGAGGACACAAGTCTCTGATGGAGAATGATGTATGAAGTTGTGTCATCTGCATAATTCTGACAGTTTGTGCAGTTTGGATAAAAAGGGGACCAGGGATCGATTCCTGAGGGGCGCCACATGTAGCTTTTTCAAAGTTTTACAATTGGAACAAAGACATTTCTACCCTCCAGGTAGACCCTAAATCAAATAAGATCTGGGCCAGAGAGGCCGACCCACTTTTCCGACCTGTACTAACAGTGCCATCATTACTATGAGAGGCCATGTGGGAAACTCTGTAGAAGGTTATTTTACATGGTACTGTTAAACAGAGCTGATGGTGAGAAACTTGTGCTAAATATGGGAGTGTGCAGACTTTCAAACTAGGGGAAGTGGTATCACCTGTGAATGTTCTCCCAAGGAGAGTGATTGCAGCCATAGCAAAAATACATGAACACAGATATGATTATAAAGCGTTAATCAGAGCCAAGTGGAGCTTTTTTTGGGCCCTAATCAGAATCTAAAAATGTTAGACAGAGTGTACCGGCTATCTAGCAACCAAAAATGAGACCAGGGGAGTCCACTTCACTGTAGGACTAACTGTAACGAGTCCCATTAGAGCCAAATATAAAACCACACCTTGCTTGATGCAAACTTACAGTAACCTTGAGCAGTGTATAATCATTTCAGAGGATATACTTTATGATGCTGCTGAATTGTATTGCACACAGACAGGTTTGGACAGAATAATAGAAACACCTGTCCATATACCACAAGGCAATTCAACAGCACCAGAAACTGCTTTCTCTAAAATGACCATAGTTATAACAACACGTCTCTTAAACAGGGTCAGCAAAAACTGACTATTATAACCTCCATTAAGGGAAGATTTATTGCATAGGCGTTGTATTCAGCAGTTGTGTTCAATTTAGGTAGGTGTTGACCAATCTAAGTGAACCTATTAACTAGGTCCTGGTTTCACATTCAAAAGTGATGGATGACCATGAATGCTGCTTTAACTGTCATTCTGGTGCTTGTATTTACATGCACCATCAGCTTTGGCGCACGTCTCAATCATCACCCATTCCAAGTCAGAATATCTGCTGAGTTGCCATAATCTCCTCCAAACTGATAGTGTATCATGTTCTGGCTTGAGGCAGGCAGTTATTTTGTGACTGAGGAGAGCTGAGCCTGGTAGACTGTAGCTTGTGTTGTGTTTTATCGTGAGGGAGAGAGGGAGGAAGCAGATGTCTGTCCAATCAATGCCTGGCCCCAATCAATCTGGCTTCCCTCACACAAGCAAAGCTGCCTGTGGAGCTGCCATATATAGACAGAGAAACAGTCACACAGGCACAGGCATGATGAGACAAACACACATCCACACACACTTACACAGCACGTAATACAGTAACGGATCAGCACATAGTGGGGCGCACAAACAAGTGCACAATCACCAACATGAAGGAATAAGTTGTCATGTAAAATTGTTGTCATGAACGTCGGAGATTTGTGCATACTGTAGTGTGTGCACTGTGTTTGTGCTAAACCCATGAACAAGGAATGTTAATTATTAAAAGGGAGAGAAGTCCACTAAACATAATTTGCAATTCTAGAAAGCTCCACCTGATATGCTCCTTTGTGGTGACAAAAAGGTGCAAAACTCCCTTACATAATCTGACTTAACTGTTTTGTCTTGCTTTGGGCAAACATTTCATACCCTTTGAAACACTATCGACAATCCATTTTAATTGTTTTTGTCGTGTTGTAAATTCAGCATTAAAAGTAATGCAACAAATTTTAGTTATTTCAAGTAACATCCATCCATTAAATTTGGATTCCTTTTGCATAATAACTTGAAGTACTGCAGATTATGTGATACACGCGCACAGCAAATCAACATGCATTCACTAAGACAGATGTCTATGTGAGCTGCAGCCATTTGCGTCTGTCAGCTTGCTACCTTGTGAAGCTTCCTCTCTCAGGGTGGACGGCAGAATTCCTGAACTACTCAAGGAAATGTTTCACAAAAAAATGCAGCTGCCAAATCACTTGGCTTTGTTGTAGCGAGGCGAGACCTCTTGTGTACCTTGGCACAAGATTGTACAGTTACACAACGGCCATTTCCTAGCAAGCACAGCACACGCAGTCACTGCATGCTGGGGTTTCCCCAGGAGATTTCCAAAGGGGGCAGCATGAAACCTGCATCTGTCAAAATGGAGCGGTATAATTAGGGCACATTTCCAGCAAAGTAACCTGCTTCTTGGGTTTTCTTAGCATTTGAGGCCTGTTTGATTGTGTCAGAGTGTGCTAAAGGCCACACAGTGTATCTACATAGTAGAATAACTCGGTGAATCTATTAATTGCTTGAATGTGTTGGGTCTTTGACACATAACAGACACTTCAGTATGCAGTTAAGCTCTTTCATAACCATGTCAATAAAATTGTTTCAATGGCAGGAATAACGCAGTGCGACGTTTAGATGGAGCACAGAAGTCAAATAATAGGAGCAAGGGATAGCAATCTATCATAAATAACAAATGGCAACAACACCTACACGCAGGTCTTGGCATAGCTTTGCAACATGAAGTCACAGTTTCATGAAAGAGAAGAACATCAGAGCCAAAATATAACAGAAATGAAAAGCGTCTATGAGCCAAATACAGGACTAATAAAAACTGCTTAGGTAGTTTCTGTATTATCATGAATTTTAAGGTTTTTCAAATTGATTTTGTTGGTCAGCACAGTTTTTCCAACCTTTTATCACTTCGTCACATCAGCCGGCTGAATAGCAAGTTTGATGGAAAGCTGATTTTATCCTCTAAAAAGCACAAACGGTTGTTATCCAGTAGAATTGTGACATATGCCTAAATACACTTCTAACATTTTCTTGTGAGTGTCATGTTTTTATTGAATATCGCTTAAAGGAGTTCATGTTTTTATGCAGGAGGATATTTTCTTCTCTTCTGTTTTCAGAGGAGCTTTGTGTCGTTTTTAAAACATTTCATCGAACAAACAGGCTTTGACATAATTTGTCTTTACCTCTTTGTTTTCCTGCTCCAGTTTTTTATTCATGTCTGGCTTTTCTAGTGTTTACTGTCATGGCGGTTTTAATCATCTGTGAAACACTTTGTAATTTTGTTTTGATAACACTGTTAATTATTACCGCGCCTCATAAAATGATCAGAAACGCAAAGTAGAGTCACCTCAAGTCTTGAGCTCACATGTGGAAGAGCTACAGGCTGTTGGCTCGCAAGGATTCAAAAGTTCAAAAGAAGTACAATGATCAGTGGCTTTACAGTATTTATTACACATTTACTTTGTAGCTTTTGCTCCTTTACTTGCAGCACACAGTGTGATGAAATAGTATTCAAACTATGAAACACCCAGAACTGGTGCAAATGAGTTGAGAAAACTGGGCGATAATTGGAAATAACATAACTTGAGGAAGAAACAGAGTTAAAAACAGGAGGCATGCTAGGAAAGCAGATGTGTGAGGTATGGCTGGAAAATGCCAGCATGTACCTGCTGTACACTGATATGATGGTGCGTTAACTTTGCACAATAGGCAGGATTAAGGGCTGCTTGTGTATACAGTGCAGAATATGTGTCATTTTTGGATTATTTCAGCATAGCTTTGGGATTAGATATTTGGGCTCATGTATTGTTTGGAGGATTTAGGGTTTGACTCAGTGGCACACATAATGTATCCAAATAATATAGCTCCTGGTTATAAAGGGATGAGTGCACATATCTGGGACAATGCCAGATTAATCCATTAATAACAAATGTGTCGTCATTGTCGCTGTTTTGCTTGATGTGTATTAATCAATGAGATCAGTGACCAGTGTTTGGTGTGGGTTTGTTTTGTCTCAGCAGGGAATAATGGAAAGTCTGGTTTTGACTTCTGTATTAACTCCCAGACCGTTAGTGGTCTCCTGGCACTTGTTGCACTTTTAAATGGTTCTTTTATTTCTACTAATATATTTCCCTAGAGTAAAATATGAATATATAAATGGAACTCATTCAGAAATTAAGATTTGATTTGATTCAATATGATACAACACACATTTCAAAACAGTTGAGACGCTGCATAAAACAAATTTTAAAAAAGGATTGTGATCATGTGCTTATCCTTTTTTACATAAACTTATTGAAAACAGTACAAAGACAATATATTTAATGCTTAATCTCATCAACTTGACTGATTTTTTTGAAATATCTGTTTATTCTGAAATTGATGGAGTAACATGTTTCAAACACGTTGGGACAGGAGCAACTAAAGACTGGGAAAGATGTGGAATGCTCTAAGAACACCTGTCTGGAACATACTACAGGTGAACAGGTTGATTGGTAACAGGTGATAGTATCATGATTGGGTATGAAAGGGGCATCCTGGAAAGGCTCACAAGTCCCTCACAAGCAAAGGATGAGGCAAGATTCACACAGTGTCCCAACTTTTTTGAACCAGGGTTGTTATATGCTGTATGGTGTATTACGAAAGGATATCTTATAATATCTGACAGTACAGTATACCACTGAATGGTATGATATAACAGTATACTTTCTGATTCAGTAGCAAACAAAACATTTGGCTGTTTTTGGAGTTGAAATAATCATAATCTTACTTTAATTAGGTATTAATGGTATCAGTTTTTCAGAAATTATGAAAATGCACATTACATTTTCCCAGAATCCCCAGGCATGGTCTTCAAATTGCTTTTGTTCAACAAACAGTGCAAAACAGAAAGATAGTCACTTAACGCCAACGTCACAGAGAGAAGAAACAAATAGTCAAACGTGAGAAGCTGGAGACAGTGTGGCAATAATCTGCTGTACACACTATCATGGTGCATTTATCATGGTCAATAGGCAGGATTAAGTGCTGCTTCTGAGTGATTTTTGGATTATTTCAGCAGAGGATCAGGATTACATTTTCAGGATGAAATGGGATAAATAAACTGAACATGGCATGACTGAACAAGTTCCTGGAGGACGGAATGCTGACATGTTTGCTCTGATTTGTTTCTTTCTAGACCTCCCACGTTTCTCAGAACCTCACATTCCTCTAGTGGCTCGTGAGATCATGCAGCGAATGATCCGCCAGTTCGCTGCCGAATATACCTCAAAAACTACTCAGGACGACTCGCCCCTGCCCAACGGCATCATGAAGGACCAAAGCCTGCCGAGAGTGGCGTCTCTGGCCCCGGCCCCGGCCCCATGCTCCCCGCCTGGGCCCCCGCCTGTGCCGAGCTCCCCTCCATCGTCAGCCTCCTCCTCTCCATCCCCGACCCCAGGGCCGGGCCACAGCCCCACCTCAGCCTCTGCCGCTGCTGCCTCAGCACCTGCCTGCAGCAACGGAACAGGAGCCAGTAATGGTGGAGGAGGAGGTACAGCTGCTGCCTCTGCACAGAATCCCGTCCTCAGCAAGCTTCTCATGGCCGACCAGGACGGCCCGCTGGACCTCTCCGTCAAAAAGAACCAGGAGGACCCAGAGCCCAGCCAGCAGGGTGAGAGCAACAACACACACAGACTTGTTTCTATCACCTGTGAGGATATTGGTTTGACTTTCATTAACTCCTTGGAGGCTTACTCTAATCTAAAATATGACCACAAGTGCAACCCAATCTTTATTTCAAACTTAACCTAAGCTTTCAACCTTGACACTAAAACAGCATCTTAAATCTGGAATAAATCAATAACCTCACAACACCGCAATGTGAATGTGACACACACTCACATATAAATCAGGAGCGTTTCAACATCATCTGTGTACACTGTCCATCTGAATTCAGGTGTGCCACTGTTTGTCGCTGGGTTTTTTTTTTTTTTTAAATAAAACAATAAAAATACACAAATATAACAATTTAATCTAGTGAACAGGCAGGAACAGAAAAACAACCATGTGAAACAAATAAAAAAGCAAAAATGGAAATAAAAATCATCAAAGTGCTAACTAGTATTTTTCTATTATGTCTCCTATTGACAGCGAACAGTAGTAGTTAACAGTCACATGTTGGATGATAAAATAGTTTTTACAAAATCTTTCATCACCTTGACATTAAAAGAGAGATGACCGCACACAAATTCATTCTCTACACATAGACTCACTTTCAGCACGAACAGATTGGGCTCATGAACAGCTCCCTGAAAAGCCATCATCTTTTGGATTGAGAATTTGCAGCACTATAATGAGCTCTGAAATGTAGCTCAGGGCTCAATCTACATTTAATCAAACTAAACCAGCAGGGGGTTGGCGTTTCGATCGCCGAACAGGCTGCAGGGTTGAAGCGACAGCTCACTGGTTCAACCATCAACCACAGTGTGACTGGTCACCCACTTTAATAACAGCTTTTTGGAATCTGCTTACAGTAAGCCTTAATTTTTGCAAAAAAGATTGAACATTTACATCCACCTCCTGCTCACACACTGTCTCTCTATCACACACGAACACCAAACAACTTTTCAATGAATTCTGACTCAGATTACCTTCGAAGCTCGATCATACACTCACACGCACTACAGCTGGATTCGGTCGGCCACAGACATTCTGATATTGGCGTATATGTTACTGTTAATATGCACTGATGACTTTTTTTATAATGCAGATTGGTGATTTGTAATTATAAAATTCCCATAGTTGTTTACTGTTTCAGTTCACTTTTACTGTATGGTTCAGTCTGAGCACTCGAATTAACCCTGTATCTAACAGCAACAGGCAGTTATTTCAGCAAACAAGCTCTGATGAACCCACTGACAGACAGACAAAGATAGAGACTACCTGGTGAATCCAGGACAGGTGGATGCAAACACAGCACATTTCGGCTGAACCAGGTTGCCCAGTTTACAGTCTCAAACAATTTATAAATGAGAGAACATTTAATATTTGTCAAGAAAATGTAGACAGATTGTGACAGTGACAGTTTTGGGATATGTGTATTACTTAAACCATTTTAGGTATATATAATTGAATTCAAACAGGGAAACCTTTATTAGACATAAACTGAAATATTTTTTTAGTTTCAATTTTGATATTTATGGCTTACAGCTCATGAAAATAAAAAATCCAGTATCTCAAAATATTAGAATATTTAATAAGATCGATCAAAAAAAGGATTTATATTCCAGAAAAGTCAAACTTCTGAGAAGTATGTTAATTTATGTACTCAATAGTTGGCCGGGTGTCCTTTTGCACGAATTATTGCATCACTGCGGGGTGGCATTGAGACAATCAGCCTGCACTGCTGAGGTGTCATGGAAGCCCAGGTAACCTTGATCGTGGCCTTCAGCTCATCTGCATTGTGGAGTCTGGTGTCTGTCATCTTCCTCTTGATAATACCCCATAGATTCTCTATAGGCTTCAGGTCAGGCGTGTTGGCCGGCCAATCAAGCAGAGTAACGTCATGGTCAGCAAACCAGTTTTGAGTAGTTTTGGCAGGTGCCAAGTCCTTGGACTTCAGACTTCCTCCAGACTCTGGGAACTTGATGTCCAAATGAAATGCAAAATTGATTTTCATCTGAAAAGAAGACTTTGGACCACTGAGCAATGGTTCAGGAGTGGTTTGATAGTAAGAATGCCACACTTGTGGCCCACTTCAAGCACAGGTCTGTGTGTGGTGGCTCTTGATACACTGACCCCAGCCTCAGTCCACTCCTTGTGACGCTCCCCGACGTTCTTGAAGCAGCTTTGCTTGACAATCTCCTCAAGGCTGCGGTCATCCCTGTTGCTCGTGCACCTTCTCTGACAACACTTCGCCCCTCCATGAATATGCTTTGATACAGCAGTCCTTTCATCAATGGTCTTCTAATATAAGTCTTTTATATATTTTTTTGAGCTACAGGCCATAATTGTCAAAATTAAAATCAACAAATGCTTGAAACATTTTAGTTTACATTTAATGAGTCTAGAATATATACAGTTTTCACTTTGTGAAATAACTGTCAAAAATATTGAACTTTTCCATAATCAAATTTTTTGAGATGCACTCGTGTGTGTGTATATATATACAGCATACACACACACACACACACACACACACACACACACACACACACACACACACACAGTTGGATATAATTTACCGTTCATTATCTGTGGACATTCTGTGACTTAAGTGTATTTTGGAGCCAAACGTCTATGTACAAACATGTTCTATGTGTGCGCTATTTATACACACATGCTGCCATTAACATGATCAGATTCATTATTTTTCTGTCTCTGTGCTGTACAGTCACTCTGTTTTTCATTTTAATATCACCTCATGTTTTCTTTTTGTCCGATTAAACATCAAAAATCCCTGAAGATTAGCGAGTACTGTGGCTATACAGTGTAGGTTTGTGTGGGTTAGAGGGGTCAGAAGGTCAACTGCACTCTACAGGGATTATACCAGCAACACACACAGAGTCTGTTTTGTTTATTGGTGCATGTTTGCATTCATGTTTGTTTACTGTATGTTTTTCAATTGCAGGCTTTCAAAAAAACAAACAACAACTTACCTGTAAAATCTAAAAACTTAGCCTAAAAAAGCGTTTGGCAAAACCATCAGACAGAAATAAAATCTTATCTATGAAAGAAAAACAGAAATAACAAAAATGAGATGTCCTTGGAAACACTGAGCTGAGTTTAATTTTAACAAGACTCACCTATTTCTGTCACAATCTTTATAAATAGAAGAGATCAGTTTAAAGTCCCATTCCAACAACTTTAAGTCCCCACACATGATGGTGTGTGGTGCGACCTGATTTGCCTGACAAACTTATTCACAAATAAACTGCAATTTCACACACAGCATGTTGCCATATTTCCCATTACTAAAGAGAGGGTCACGGAGAGTCCACCTGTTCTGAAGCTCGCAGAATATCTCAAGTCTCGTCATCTAACCACAGAAATAAGGAAACACAGGAGCCATTTTCATACGCACACTCACACATACACAAGGAGTTGCAGAAGCCTTAACATGAATTAGATGCCAATGGATTTCATTAAGAAACAGTAAACAGATCAATAGCGGTGATCTCTAGTTGTGGAGGTAAACTGTACAAACATTTAATAGTACATCGTCCATTTGCAATTTTTAGTCTCTCCCATAATGGATGGATGTTAAATTCACGTGCACTTTGTCGCATTTGTATGTGCAAAATGTGCAGTAAACAGCTAGATGGAAATAAACTTACTGGCTGTAGAATGGTTTTACAGTTTTTGTTGTTTAACCGTTTTTAAGTGCTTTTCCAAGTGTCCCCGGGTTGTTTTGCATTGGTCAGCAGCAGGGCTAATTCCTACAATAAGGTAACAGGGAAGCTCAATAATTTCCACTAAATTTTACAGAAATCTATAGATTTAATCCCCACCCCCACCCCATCCCTCCATCACAACCTTCAGTTTTTAACACAAATTCACAGAAGTATTTATGAATGTGAGCATTAATTCTCTGAACAGGATTTGATGTGTCTGTATTTAATCTTCCTTCCTGCATGAATTTTTTTTTCTCCTCAGATGGCGTCCTGGACCTCTCCACCAAGAAGAACCACAGCGCAAGCAGCCACAAAACCTTTCCCTGCTTCTCCCCTGCACCCGGGGTCAAAGGGTAAGACAACAGGATTAGTCAAACTCTTAGCCTCTGTTAGCAGAGCAGCACAGTCATGTGCCTAAAACAATAGTGGAGAGGTGAAAGCAGTCACTGCCATTGTGTTTTCCAGTCAATTACTGAAATGCCGTGTGGAGATTTGGCTGGCGGTGATGATGTGCTGATACTCTGATTCAGAATTATATCTACATGCAAAACACACTCAAGCTTCTTGTTTTTGACCGAGATTAATTTCACAAGGTTTGACAACCATCAGTGGCACATTTGAAAATTTCTAGGCTTTCTATTTGAAACACTGGACAGTTTTCCATTTGACACAACAAAAAACTATTCAAATACACTGAGAAGAGACTCTGATTAAACTGCCTGCATTTTACATGCACCAGTAAAAATGGGTTTGAAGTAGATATAAGCTGCGCATACACTGCATCTTCATGTTATTTAAAATGACAATGAAAAGAGTCAAGGTGTTAATTAGGCTGAGGCAGTAGACTACAAATATTCAGGAGTAGCTATGGTTAGACAGCCTGGTTTGCCAAATGTAACTTACTTACCAAATGTCACTAGTAGGGCTGGGCCGATAAAACGATAGCGATATGTCTCGCGATAGACACGTCATCAATATCAATATAAAATGCGTTCGATAAAGCATTCGATAATTTTTTTTTTCTTCACTGGAAGAAGTTGCGAAACAAGGTTGGTTGCATGAACAAAGGCACTCGCTCTCAGGTAACTGAGCAACGTAGGGAGTAATCGCTAATCGGTGAGAGAGACACGCTAACACGCCAATCATGTAACATTATCAAGTTCGGTTGCGCCATCTCGTTGTCACGTGTTTGTTGCTCCGCGAGGAGTGAGATGAGAAATAGAAAGTGAGTGCTGCAGCGAGCGAAGAAATCGTCGATAGAACAGGGAAAGTCAGCTCACCAGTATGGAGTTTTTTGGATTTTATAAGTCGGACCGTAGTCAGACCAATGTGGTCTGTAACTTATGCAAGACTTTCGTCCCCACCAAGACCGGTAATACCACAAACTTATTTAACCACCTTAGCCGCGCTCACTTTTTGGAGCGCAGCCGTATTCGCCAACGTCCGCCAACCACAGCACCACCACACAAGCAGCTGACCACCATGCAGAGGTATCTGCTTCAGTGCCTGATGACAAATCATCTAAAAGGCACGAAGACATAACGGAGGCAGCGGCATATCATATAGCTAAAGACATGCTTCACTGAGCACTGTGGAGAAGCCAGGTTATAAACATCTCTTTCACGTGCTTTTTTTTTTTTTTCTTAAACACACTTGCAATAAAAATATAATTGAATAGTTCATGTATGTTAGAGTAAGAACAGTGACTGAAGTTGTTCATATGTCTAGGCTGGTTTTATAGTTCAGTCAGTGTTACTGTACTGTCTATCATGTTTGTTTGTTTGTTTGTTTGTATGTTACAGATGTCAAGTCTACCTCAGTTTCTGCTATGTTTACAAAACACTGCACATATTTGAAAACATCATTTATTCAGCAGAAGGTGAATCAGCTTGTGAACTTTCTGCACTAAACCTGCAGAAAAAAAAGTTCTCAGGTTTCACTCTGTTTACATTTTTACACTTTTTTTACATTTATTATTTGAGTGTTTTCCATGGTTGTGTTGACATTTCCTTTCTGCCTTGATAGCTGAGGGGATTAGGGTTAGGGTTAGGGTTAGGGTTAGGGTAGAATCAGAGGAAGATTAAACTTAAAATAAAAATGGTTAAATTGAATGTATTTTTCTCCTGGTCCTTATTTTAAATAGGTCATAAAAAATATCAATAATTATTGATATTGACCAATATAAAACACTTATATCGCAATAGAGTTTTCAGCCATATCGCCCAGCCCTAGTCACTAGTAACTGGTGGACAGTGAACAATTACTGAAATGTGTCAACATATATGCAAGTGTAAAATGTATAGATTGCTTTAGCTTATCAAATTAAGAGCTCTGATTTAGAATGGCACAAATTTTGGCCTGTGAAGTAGCCCTGTCAGTCTGTAAACTAGTGTTGGTTAAATTGACTTATACACTCTTTATGTAGCTACAACAAAGTGTATGTATCGGTCAACACTACTTCACCACTTGTAAATGTAAAGAGTTGACTGAGAACCAGTACACATAATCATGGAGGCAAGCTACTCTGTCTCTCTGCAGTGATTGTGGTGCTTTCAGGTGCTGGTGGACAGCTCTGACATCTAGAACTGGTGTTTTAAAACAGTTTTGCCCCAAAACATAGTAAAAGAAAATGAACAAAAATGTAAAAATAAATTCTTTTTTTCCCTTCTTCTGTTACACAAGCTATTAAAGTCTCTGAAGTCTGATATTCTCCTAGCATTTGAATGCATCACAGCACCAACCACAAAGCAGAGTGAAAGACTTCAAGACAAATGTGGCAAATGGGGGAAAGCATGCAAAAGCACCAGAAAGATCCTTGAACATTTTCATAAAAGATGCATGAAGTAAACATGAGCAAAACAGTGAATCCACTGCTGTGCAGCAGTACCACAAGTTGACCCAACAGACGAACGATGCACTACATTTGTAAGCATTCTGTTCAGCTCTGCTCACGCCCTACTAAAAAATGCAATATGTTTCTCCAATCAGGGATGTTAGTAGTGAAGTTGTATCGTGAAAAGACACAAACACTGTTCCAGATATTTGTGTCTATTGATCAAGCAGTAGATACTGCAGTTTCTAACATTGCTTTCAAATAGTTAAGATACCAAACCTATAAAGGAACACTAGAAGCTCTGTGTAACTTGGCACAAAACATTTTCTTCTTTCGTCTCTCTTTTGTGTAGTATGTTCACCTTCTGTCATACATCTGTCACTCTAGCAACTTGTTCTTTACATAGATAAACTTTCAGAAATCAAAGTTGTGCTGACTTTATGGGAATCGACTTTGTAAGGAGAGCACAGCTTCGCTTTGCAGGTCTTAAAAGGTCAATGCCCTCTCACTCTCTCCACATTTTGGGGGCGCATACTTTGATCATCTTGTGGTCGTCCTCAAGCAAGTTCTGCCAACGCCTCCCACCTTTCATCTATTTCTTATTGGTTTTGCTCAGCTGATCGATACCTAAGCTACCATTAATTTCATGGCAAGGCTTTATGTACTTGTGTACAGGTATTTATAATTTAGACTCACCCACGTCCACCCTTCTACCCCTACTCCAGAGAGTTCAGTGGCACTATGTATCAAACACATGATGGAGGCTTTGACCACTTTTCTCTTTTCATCCAGATGTCAGTGCCTTTATTGACAATCCTCAGCACTGCAGCCCAATCATTTATTGATGAACATGTCATCTGCCTTGAAGTCATGTTTGAATCAGTCGACATCATAGTCTATTTTTGTATCAAGAGGGAAAAAACAATCAAGGCTAATCGTAATTGCCATTTCCAGGAATACTTTTGATCTGTAGGTCAAAGATGGATTAGCAGAGGTTCGATACACAGAGCAGCCCCAAACTACAGAATGTGGTGAGGCTGCAGTAGTGGAGGATGTGGGCATAGAGAACCTGCGCCCACCATGTGGACACTGTCTCTTTGATCCAGCGGTGAATACACCTCCAATTACTTTCTGAACTGAGATGTGAAAGTGTTGTAATGATATTGATTATAGTGCCAAGCGGCCACCACATGGGTAGTTCTTCCTAGTGGAAAAAAAGTGAAATCCAAGTAAGATTAAATATCCTAAATTGAGGCAATATATGCTTGTTCTTTTACAAGATATATCTTCTTACCACAGTTCTTCCTGTTGAAGAATTTCATATTTCAAACTTTTTTGTCCTTAATTGTCTAAATTCTAATTACATAAGACATGATAACTTCTTATAGCGATTTTATTACTGGTTCTGAGTAACTTAATGTTGAATCAAAACTTCCAGAATTATAAAGCTGTTTGATCAATACTGACAAGAACAAAACTGCTTTACTGAAGTGTGAATTTCTTTGTATCCACATAAATGTAGTTATGTGAAGTAGGGTTGGGCGGTAATCCGGTAATAAGGTATCCCGGTATCTAAAAATAGCAACGGTATCAGTTTCATTACCGTCATTTAAAAAAATGCTGCGCATATAGGGGCCTAACATAATTGTAGCATCGTCATAACAAAAATGAAGTCCACTCCATTCAATGTATCTGATTGAATTTTTACTCGAGAAAAAGGTGACTGTGCAAAAGTACATGCTAAAAAAAAATGAATTGAATTAGTCAAGGTAATACCGTATACCCCGGGAAACTATTGACGGTATCAGAATTTGGATACCGCCCTACTCTAGTGTGAAGTCTAACTACGCTACCTTTAAGATATTTTTACTTATTTAAAAGAATCATGGTAAGGGTAAATTTCCTGTTCTGTTGGCAGATAATTTGCATATTTTAAGTAAAATTTCTAGTTTTTTAGAGCTGTGTCTTTGCAGTTTGAAAGTTAGTGCTGCCTAGATTCAAAGCTTTCAAACACAGCCACTGTTCACCACACTAGGTTTGGCTTGAAACAAACACAAAGAAAATTATTATTGGAGAAACAGCAGGCACGGATTTTCAGTTATCGACCTGGCACTTAACAGGGGCTTTAAAGGATATTTCTGGGGTATTAGACTCAAGTATTATTTTTATTGGATTGCCAATTGTTTTTGCTAAAACAATTCAGATTTGGTTCAACATTTTGGATGTGGTCAGTTTCATTTAGTGAAGCACTTGAGTGAGCACAGTGTTAACTGATAGAAATGATGGTCAAAAGTATGAAACAGAGACACAAATTGTGATAAACCTGAACAACCATTTGCTGTGGAAACAGGGAAATACAGTAACATTAAAGGTATACTGCATCAGGTCAGGAGGTTTTGTATGAGTGAATGTATGAGTGTATGTATGAGTTTAAAATTTGCAACATCTTACTAGTTGGTATATTTGTTTTCACCAAGTCAAAGCGTGCGGTCACCATTACTGATTCAATGTTCCCAAGAATAGTCAGTTTTCCAGGAAGTCTCCATTTGTTGGGTCAATGTGTAGACAGACATTGAACAGGTGATTTATCAGACTCAGACATGAAAAAAATAGCCTAGAATATACTTTGCAAAACCTTTTCTATGGATGCACAAGTTATCTTTTTTCACTCTTAACACAACAAAATATTACCTGCTGACATACTCCACCAGTGAGGGCCCAGCAGGTAAACCTTGGCATGGAGAAGTATTTCCATAATACGACTAAAAGCAAAATTAGAAACAGCACCTTGATCCCCTCAGGACAGCTCTCTGGCTCCTGCCTGAGGCTCCTAAGGCCCCAAAGGCCCTAAGGCCCCAAGTCTCACCAGGACTCTCTAATGATCAGGTCATGTAATATTAACTACAGCAGGAGGTGGAGCCTGTAGTACCACCCCCACTAACACCAATTCATCTTTGACAGTCAGACAATCCCAAAAGCACTCACCAGGTTTCTGTGTGCATTACAGGTTACTGGCCTGTCCTTTAAAATTCTTTTCTGACCACATTTGTTTAAAAAATGTCAAACTATTTTATTATTTATTGGGTTTTTAATTAAAAAAAAGGGCTACATCTTGGTTTAAGATGTCCCATGATGGTCTAACTGCTTATTGATTTTCCCCAGATAAGATGAATACAGTTATTCAATCAATCTACTGAGTGCTTGAAAATGAAATGTTTAAAATATACACATTTAACCAAATTAAATAATGGCTGCAGGATTAAACTAACATCCTTTTTAAAACCATTTGAGCCTCCGAACACATACAGCATTGTTAAGGGAACACAGATCATACACCCAGATGCCAAACCAAGCACTATGTTGTGTTTCTTTGCTGCTTTTATTTTCACAAATGATTGCTCACATTGAATCCTCAGATCCACCATTACTGTCTGCCACAGCCTCCCTGATGACTGTATGCTTACTGTAACAGAACGCTCTATTAGAGTGCAGACTCCAAAGCCTCTCGTTAACCCTGTATTGTTTTCAACCCGCCCAAGACCGCCCACTGTGGTAATCTGTCTTAAAGCTCCTGCTGTGGACTCCCCACATCGCACAGTCAGTTGCACTGTCGAATGTCAGAATACGTCTCCAATGGAGAGACACAGTATTTCCCTCAAGTTTCTTCTCCCCCGTGCAATCTGCTGACTTGACAAGCTATTTCCTGTTATTATGAACCAAAGGGAGTATTTTTTAAAGAGCCTTTCCACTGTTGCTATAGTTACTTAACAGTAGGAACATTGGCTGCAGCATCTCAAGTGGAGGCACTTTGCCTGTGAGCATATGTTTCAGCAGCAGACGGTTTACAGAAATTTTAAATATTGAGTTATCATTTCAGTTTAATGCAACTTTATTCATCGAAGATGAAAATGTAAACAATCATTAAAATCAAGACAAAGGAAACATAAAATGCCGTTTTGGCATGTGACCCTTTAAAAGCAGGAAGGTCTCCCCCTTGTCAATGGTTCCATAAGTTTGTGTTCAGATGTGATCAGTTCAATCAAGAAGTGATGTTGCCATCTTGGATTGTTTAATTTCGAATTTAAAGGGCCTGAAAGGGTCAAATTATCTAATATTAGATATTTTTGGCATAATTTGGAAGGTATAAGTGTGATAATACCACAAAGATTGCTTCTCTGTTGTGTCCTTGCTTTTCCCTAGACTCTACCTGTTGTTATATTATTAATTTACTGAACAGACACTGCTGTTGCATATACATTTATTTGCTTTATGCTGTAGCTGTCTGCTCACCTATTTTTCTCCAACATCTCTAAATCTTCACAATGTTATTCTAACACGTGTCACATGGAACTGAAAAAATATTAGCTTGTAAACTGAAGTTGGTATTAACCAGAGTGGACATGATACAATACAGAGCAAAAATGTCAAATGCAAGTGCTGGACTAATACCTATATTTAATGCATTTCTATGCCATTTAAATTGTACAATTATGTGTACAATGTGTTTAAGTTACATACACAGTATTTGTTGAGATTTAATTATGAGATCAAAGATTAAAATATAATGACTCTCCCATCCTTGTGCTACCTCAGCTTGAATGCAATTACAGAGTTACTGCAAACAACTAATTGATATTTAATAATGAAGGGCCTAGAAAAACAACCTGTTTAAAACTGTCATGCCAAATTGTAAGCTCATTAATGCTCTGCTAAAAAGAAACACTGATGTGCAAGACATTTCTGAGATTTGCTAGGTTTTACTAAGCAGGACTGTATCGGCATTTAGAGCTTCATTATATGGTAAAATGTCAATTCACGCAAGTCACAAAATACTGTTCTTCCCTATTTACCCTGAGTGGTACTCATGCTAATTGTTTTCATTGAAGAGCAAAAAGTGGTAATAAATAGACAGTGAATGCTGTTGACTGTCTGTGCTTTATCTCAAAATGTTGTTTCTGCCAAAAGATGCTGCTGTTTGTCAAATGTAATCTATTTGTGGTTTTGCTATGTTGTTTTTGATTTAGGTGAACTGACACTCTAAATAATTATTTGGCTACTTTTTTGCCTTATGTGTAGGATGGTAAAAAGTAACAAGTGCAAAGGTGAATAATTTAATTTGGAGCAACACTTTACAGACTGTAATCTTAAATTAGAAAATGCAGGATGCATCAAGCCCTGGTCCCTGACACTGTTCCTAAACTGGCATCTTTTTTTCCTCCATTCAGACGTTCCCTCAAAGTGGAACAGAACCTGCCAGAGGTGGATGAGGAGGATGGCCTCCTGCAGAGAAGCTTACAGGATGGACTGAGGGAGAACTACGCCAACTCCAACTCCTTCAAGCCCCCATTGGCCCGCTCGCTGCGTATCAAGGAAGAGCTCCTCAGCCAGAAGCACCGCCTTCTGAGCCAGCCTGCTGCTCTTTCATTGGCTAATCTAGAGTCAGCTGGCTTGCTCAATCAGGGGCAGCCCCACTCCTTGCTTGGCCATAAGGGCTCTTCCTCTTTCTGGGGAAGCAAGGCCCACCTCGATAGCCTGCTGAAGCTAAAGCAGGCCAGTGGAGCTCTGAGTGGGGCCCTCAGTGACCTCAAAGACCTGCCAACATTCCTGGAGAATCACCACCACAACCACCACGGAGCCTTCTCCTTCAAGAGTTCCCTCCACCATCACCACCACAATCAGGCCTCCAAGGCCCAACACCACCACAATGAGGGCAAGAGAGACCAGGGCCACTCACCTCCTGTCGACCTAAAGATCCCCCAAGTTCGGGGCATGGATCTCTCCTGGGACTCCCATGCCTCTGAGCTGTATGGCTATGGCACCATGGGGGTTGGGGGTGGTGGCCACGGGGACAACACTCTGAGCCGGAAGCTGAGAGCCATCCTGCCCAAGCAAAACCGCCGTGGAGGAAGCCTTGGAAGCCTGCTGGATGGGGCAACTGACTACTGGAGCTCTGACTTGGACCACTCCAGTTCCGGGCCAGCATACTCCACCTCCGACGTCGAAGGGGATCCAAACTCCAAGCAGCCGAGGAAGAAGAGGGGCCGTTATCGCCAGTACAACAGTGAGATCCTGGAGGAGGCCATAGCAGTAGTGATGAGCGGGAAGATGAGCGTGTCCAAGGCTCAGAACATGTATGGAATCCCACACAGCACCTTGGAGTACAAGGTCAAGGAGCGCATGGGAACCCTGAAGAACCCCCCTAAGAAGAAGCTCAAGCTAATGATGAAGATGGAAACAGGGGGCCAGGATTTTCCTGCCGAGTCGGACAACACACCCACCGCAACCCCACGAAATGATGGCCAGCCACTTGCAGCTGCTGAGCTCAAGGACAATGTAAAAGAAGAGATTGATGACAATTTCAAACCAATCGACTAAACGAAGTACACATGTAAACCTCAGTCAAATGACTTAAGTAATTTGAAAACGGATGGGGCTTTATTTGTGCCAATTTACTTTGCAGTATCTGGGTGAGCACAAACGCAGGGATAATATGAGGAGGATTCTTAAAACAAACTGGAGATAAACAACTAATCGGATGGTTTTAACTAACATCACTTGAGTGGTGTATAAGCATTTGTTTAGCTTTTATATCCAGGGGCTTAACAAATGCAGCTAAAGACATTAGTTAAATGACAATTAATGAAATTTCCATAAGCATGCTGATAATCCTCAGCCCAAAAACCCAATCCCCCTCTCTTCTGAACTTGATATACTGAACCATTGCTGCTTATGAATGCAGTTTGGACTTTGGACCATTCCAATTTTGGGAAAAATGAGAGGAAGGTTGAAAATTAACTCCTTAAAAACAAACTGACAAATTAGTCCCTTTACTGCTCCCCTCTCTCATGGAGTACTAGCTGAAAATTGGTAAGTGAACTGTCTACTACATTTGAAGCCAACTGTAAGGTGTAATCATACCATTGATATTCCTCACCAGGGTTCTGAATCAAGACCCATTCTCTTATTGCCAGGTAGCCATGACGCTTTAACTACAAACTTTTTTTTCCTCCTTAAGATATTCTGCTAATCTCTGTGCGGACAAAAGCAACATTAACCCGTCCTTTTGAATGAGAAAAGACACACAAAAGTCATTCAGGGATGCATGTTTGTGAGTTTCGTGGACACTACTGACTTATATAATCAACATCTTTTCCTCTATCTTTATCTTTTCATTTGATTCGTTTTGCTTTCTTTTGCACTACACTTTGGGTCTGGCGCTTACAGACCAGGTTACCTCGGCATTGTTGCCCTTGCATCATGCACTTATTATGGTCTGTCTCTGAAGCCCAGTCGCAACCTCGCAATGGGTCAGAGGTGCACATCGCCTGTGTATGCTGATCCATAATCAGATCCCAAGAAGCTCAAAACCCCTCTTTTTTTGCCAAGGGACAAGTTGTGAGGGGTAATCTGATTATGGATCAGCTGTTTTTAAGGCGGATTGCTACCTCATGGACCTTCATCAGCGTCTCACTGCTGATCCTGGAATGCCAGAGCCACATTCAGGTTGTCCCCCAATTGGTGACTGAAGTGAGCTCATCCCCTCATGGAGATCTTTGCTGGATGAAGGCCTTTTAGGATCAGAATGTGAAATTCTGCTGCTATCCAGTTGCTTATCTAGCTCCTATACAAGGCTTAAGATAGCCTTAACAAATGAATTTTAGCTGGTTTTAGCTAATGATAACACATTACTGTTTTTTTCCCCCCCTTTTCTAATCAAACTAAGCCCAAGCGACTTAGCTGATGAGTTTTAAAAGAAATTCTTCTCCCTCAAACTTTAAACACAGTTTTAAAGGCAGTTTACCACAACAATGTGCATTTATAGAGGGGTCTTCATTTTGGGATGGTGGGTGGGCAGTATGCAGTGGGGAGGGGTAGTTGATAGAGGTGAGGGAAAGGCAGATTTAATATATTATAAATTATTATGACTGATGATGTAAAAGCCAATCCTTCATTCTGAATAATTTCTTTTCTCCTCATTTTTAACTCAGGGCAACTGAGACAGATGATGTGGGTTTCAAATATGGTAATTTCCTGCTGGACCTATAGCAGACAGACAGGAGGACAAGACACGCCTCTCACTAATGCTTTGTCTGACGAAGGGGCCATGTGAGTAAATATGGCAGCGCCATGGCAGGTAGACCTGCTAATGAATCATGATAAAGAACAGAAAACGATGAAGTTGAGTTTGAGGATGGAACTCATGGCGCTAAACTTCAAAAATAGCACTTTTCAAGAATAAGAGAAAAAAAACAAGAGAAAGAAAGCTGTTTGAGGTTATGCATGTAGTGTAGCTCTTCTCTGGGGGATACAGAGCAAGGAGCAACGAGGAGGGCAGAGAGAAGGAAGAAAAAAGCTTTAGTGTGTGAAGACTTTAAGAAAGCTACAGCTTGGACCCAAACTACTCTTTTTTTTCCCTCTCGATTACCTCCAATATAAAAAAAAAGAGAAAAAAAAATGGTCAACAGCTTGAACAAGTAGAGATTTGTGTAGTGTTGTCTTGTCATTTTCCCTCCCCCGCCGCTGAAGCACCAGGGATAGAAAAACTATCATCACGTTTTACCAGGTGGGGAAAGAATATCCCTCAGAGGACAAAGGTGGAAAGAAAGCAGACATTTTGCTATTTTCCATTGGGAAAAGATTTGAAGGAGATGACAAAAGCTTTCTGTTTGTCATGTTTTTCTTTTTCTTTTTTTTTTTTTTGCTCCGTGGTAAATGTTGCTCTTCGCTCCTAACACTGCCTGGTGCTCACCCAGTCTGTGAGATTTTAAACATGAGAATTGTACCTCTCTGTTCGGATGAAATGATGATGATGATTCACTCCCTTTGAAGCGTATTGTACATTTTATTTATTTGATTTATTTTTTCTTTGATTATTCTCTTCAAAATGGCATGCACCACATTTTTTTTTTTTTTTTAGCTGATTTTGGGGTCTGGCCAACTGAATATACAATGATGAGAAGATTTCAACACAATTAATCCTGAGCCACAGATGCTCAAACTCATACTAAGTTATGAATTAATCAAATTTCTAATTATAATTAGAAGCATTTACTCCCTGTTGCATACAATCTCAATTTTCCTCTCTATGGTTATTGCATATCCACCTTAAGTTTTGGAGCTAACATGGCTTGATTGGCAGGTTTGCATGGCCAATGGGAAAAGTTCTTTAAAAGACCCCTGAAACAACAGTATTTCTGGAGGTCTTCATGCATGAAATGCGTCCAACACTTTGACAATGCCGAGCATTTGAAGTGTCTAAAAGGTTGTTGTGCGCATCGCAGCGAAGGACAATGCACTGATCTGATAGTTAAAACAGGATCGAAGCCCCAGTGTTGATAGTAAAGCACTTCTTAAGAACATGCACGGATAAAAGGTTTGACAGCTGCTTATTTAACCAACTGTGAATACAGTTTGACAAAACACGACTTACAGTGTGAGCCCCCCCTCTAAACAACAGAACAAAACAAAGTCATGGAACGCTGCCTGTTTCATGTAATGCATGTAAAGCATGGATTTGTGCTAATAAAAATGTATTTATGTGTAGAAATAGTGTAATTGGCACATAATGCACAGGTTTGCATGGATAAACTACAACAGCACTTAGACTGAATTCCCCTGAGAGGGGCGATTTCTCAAGGCCCAAACTATTTCTGTGTATAATTTACACAAATGTCTAAATCCTTTCCAAACATTTTCTCTCTCTCAATTCTTCTTGACCCTTATTGAACATTTAGTTTTTGCAGTAAATTTGTGATATCTTTCTAAAAACCATGAGTAACTTTTTTAAATTTTGAAAGAGTCCCATTTTCAGCCTGATCTTATCTACTGAGGTGCATGCCATTTAAGGTATATTTATTTCATTTCATTTGATTCTTCATGTTTTTTTTTTTTTTAATGATTGTTTGTAGTCATGTGGTTAACGGCTCCCCCTGTCCGAAAAAGTCCTCCTTCTTGCAACTGAGTCTCACTGCTGTTTTTAAAGAAACCTCATACTATATTAAATACTTAAGAGAACAGTGTATATCTATTTATATACATATATTAACAAATACTCACAAAATGAATGTAGTGAACTGAATATCTCAAACTTACAAAACCAGAACAGTGATCTGCAAAAAAAAAGATGGCACTGTCAGTTAATTTTAACAGACTGTTGTTTTTACTCTTCCGCTTTTAGTTTCACTTTACGCTGCTTGCATTGGAAACGCAGTCGTTTTCTGACGCGGGCGTGCGACAGTAGCCTTCAGTACTGTAAATGTCTCAGGATCGAGCCAATGGGATGGGCAGCAATATTTGTCAGTCGGAAAATGGCGCAGACTTAACTACCTGTACTAGATGTAATTTATAGACTTAAATATACAGTATATAATATATATGTCGACTTGGTCAGCAGAGACCAAGTGCCATACCTCAATCTCAGAATAATGACTCCTTTCCGTGCCTCGTACTTTTATGTATACCTTACCTGGGAGCCTGGCGAAGGGATAGCCGATACTCTGGGAAATATAGTATCCTCTGCTGTTTCTTTTCTTTTATTATCTGTTCATTTTTCTTTTCTTTGTTTCGCCTGCCTCTTGCAAAAGGAGGAGGGAGACGCTTCAAGTGTCTGACTGACCAATATTTGCCACCCTACCTCTTTTCAGGTATTTTTTCGCAACAACAAAACCTTATAGAAGTACATAATGAGCAAAAGATTGAGAAAAAGAAAGACCCACAGGGATTATAGAGCTATTCCTGTTCTTAGCACTGAATGGGGTTGGAATGGGAGGGCTGCAAACTTCTCGTTTCTACCCCTGAAAGTCAAAACATTTTGGGATTCAGTGGTCTGGTTTCACCCTGGAGGCGATAAGTCAGGTCCCACCCTGGTCTGAGAGAGAACAAGGTGTTTTTGTTCACTGAGTTTTTTTTTTTTTTTTTTTTTTTTTTGGTTTATTGTGTGTTTTTAGGTGTAACATAACTAACTCCAGGTTGAAACTTGACAGGGATTTTTGTTTTTTTGCGTTTTTTTATTTTTCACACCCAGAGAAATCAGAGACCCAGAGGGGAGATTCGGGGACAGGTGGACAAGTTAACCTTCCTTTATCTGCTGTCTTGTAAAAGAAAAATATCCTATCCAAATTCTTTTACACTGCATTCCAAAAAAACACCCCACACACAGGAAAATGTACCTTTTTATGATGAAAAAAGCTATATACTTATGAATATATATGTATTTATTTTACTGTTTTTGCATCTTCAGGTAAGCCAATCGATTTCTCTTTTGCTTTTCAGGTTGGTTTTTATTTGATTTCATTTTTTTCTGTGAGTGAAAGACTGTCAAAAAACATGATAAAAGAAGAAAAAAAATGTCGATCAGCAACTACTGTAACCTCACTTAGTAGACGCCACATTACGTGCCATTTTGTTTCAGGGTGGTGTGTGATGATGCGGGCTACCAGGAAAGAAAGACCCATAATGTGTATGATTGCCATGCTCCTCTCCGCGAAGAGGTTTTTTCTGTTTCTTTTTATGTCACGCTGCATATCTGGTTGTCATTTATACCTCAGGTCCGACCACTTCAAAGCAGCTGATTGTACATTAGAAACACACACACACGCACATACACACACACACAAAGAAGAATCAGGATTTTTAGTACGGCTCGTTTCCAGATTTTTAGATGTAACAGACGGAAGCAGTTTTTTGAATAATTGTTGTTCCTTGTTGTCGTCGTTCGTGCTGTTGATATTCTGATGACATCTTATTTTCCTTTCTTTGTTTTCGTATGAAGAAGAAAGACAAATTGTTTAAAAGCCAGATTTCTGTGAATACAATGCTGTATTCTCTCTAGCACATGCAGCCATGGAAGAGCAGAACGCACACACACACATACAGAGACATGACGCACCTACAGCAACATACACTCTCGCTCCTCATCAGGTAGCCACGCTTTGTGTGGGCGGGTTATATGTATAATTATGAAGCTGGGAGTCGTTTCTCTTTTAGAAGCAGGTGGGTGTGTTTTGTCCACAGCCTGCAGAACATCAGCCCTGCTGGCTGATTTTGATCTGGCACACTGGGACAGGCACTGCCTCTGTGAAAATCATTTTGTTTTGTTTCTTGCTTTCAGCAAAGACTGCTTTTCTTCCCTTTTTTTTGCAAATCAACCTTCTAATCTTTTTGTTGAAGAAAAAAATCCTCCGTTCAATTGTCCTCTTGTATGTGATGCTCTCTTCATTCCTGCAGTTAAATTTGTAAATTTGTTGCAATTTAAGTTTCTCTTTACATGTTTTCTTCAACCTGCCTCATCTATAACCCACAGTTTTAGTTTACTGTGAAGGTAGCCATGTAATTCTGACAGTACACTGTTAAATTCATATTTAGGAAGTCTGTTTAAAGGGACATTTTCTTAATTTTCTAGTTTAAAAAATTATCAATCTCACACTCACATTTCAAACACAGGATAAAAAGATGTTCCACTTCAGAAAAAGACAGCGTTTCTCCCATGTTGTGTCTTGTGGCTGCATTGCATGCTGCTCCATCAAGGTTGCTGTGGCTTCAGAAATTGGATTCTCCACCTAAAGACACAAACATACAAGCTAAAACATTGATGTAGGAATGGAAAGAACATCACAAGTAGTTATATATTTGGGGTGAAATTCCCAATCCAGACTCTTGGACTAAAGCTGTTTTTCAGTTAATAGTCCTGGATGAGACTTAAATGCCTGTCTAAGAAACTACCTGGTGTGTTTTTGATGTATTTTTCTTTCATTACATATCCAAGAAGTTGGTCTCTCTTTTGCAAAAAAGATTTATCCTTCTTTGAGCGCATTTAGAAAAGATAATAATCAGCACATGGACTGACAGTTACAATTGTCCTAGTGTGTTGTAGGTTTCACCATGCTGTTGTTTTTTCCCCAGACATTTGCCAAAGCGATGCTAACAGATCTGTTAAAATGTGCATCGCCTCTGTCATGGAGTGCGATGCCAAGTGTTGTAAATGTCAAAGCATTTCTGAAGATGTGACAAGCAGTCGCTCAGTAGCAGTCTGGCTTTGAAAGCAGAGCGGAGAACAGATTTTAAAGGCCAGACACACCTCTGGAATGATGCTGATGTGTAGCAATCAACACAACAGACATCTTCACTCACGTCCCTTAATAAAAACAAGAAACTTGGCATGGTTTGGGTGAAATTTGGACAAAAGGCAAATTTTGCAGCCAGAGTGTAAAAGTTTGACTCTAAAGATAAAAGTCTTCATGTTAAAGATGATGATTGGAGCCATTATTTTATGTAACAACTATGAAAACGTGAGAGCACAGTGTTAGCTATTAATCAAAACTGTCTGAAAACAAGATTAGGATTTTGATAACTGGACCCTGCCCTTCAGTACATTATTTACCGTACTCTTCAATCGCTAACTGCAGCCTGGTTTCCCTTCTTTGACATTATTCAAAGTCCCATCCTGGCTCAATAATCTACTACATTGACCACAATTAACTTCTTCCTTAGATTCAATCTGATGGCGCCACCAGGAATAAGTGATTATATATTTGTTGTTCTTCAATCAGTGCAATCAGGAGTGCCTTTTGAAGACTCTAATCACAATCTCAAATCTAATTGCAAAGGGTTGGTTTCTTAATCACATACAATCTAACCACCCGAGTGAAATCACAGAGCAGTTGCTTCAGAAACGACGTTCTTCTCTTGAAGCAAAATGTCATGTGAAATTCAGGTCAAATTTGTTGGCTTAAATTCCAAGCTCCCTCTGTGATTATATTGCACTGTGAAAGGCTCACAAGCAGACATTTTCTCACACTGGCTGTTCTCGCCTCCGACGAGCCTGCGGTGCTGGCATGAGTCTCACCCCTCCGCCTCATCAGAAAGCCTCCTTACAGATGGCAGACAGACCGACTGTCAGATAGACATGGCGGTCTGAGGAGGTGGATAGGAGTGCGAGAATGAAATCTAAGTGAAGTACAGAAGAATAAAGGCCGCTGAAGGTCGCCATCCCCACCCCCACGCCACAGTTAAACAACAGGCTTTTAATGGAAGGACGCTGAAATTCTCTTCACAAACGAACGTTACTTCAGCACATTACATCTATGATTAACAGGTGCCATGGTGTATCTTAAACTCCACTTAGAGAGCGAAGGGGATCATTAGTGACAAAATATCAGACCTGATGTGCAGGTTGAAAAGGAAAATTGGGAAATAAAAGCCAGGGCTGTGTGAAGGGAATGTGGTCAAAATGCTCTGTGATAGAGTGCATTTCCTAAGGCGCCCTTGTGTGTTGCCATGACAATCTTGCAGCATTGTTCCCATGTGGAGGTGTGTCTGGCCCTTTAGAGCCACCTACATGGACCAGCTGGTCTCTGTTGCTTTGAACTAAAATCCAGCTCTGCTAAACCTGGTTTATCTCCTGCATTGGCACATGAGCACGGAGGTTTTGGGTTGATTTTGGAGAATTTAGCAGAGCTGACAAACGTGTAGATGCTGCTTCTAGTGTTGATTCATCTGGCTTTGTCCAGTGCATTTTCAAATGAAATGCTGTTGACAGAAGTCACGATTGTACAAAATCTTTGTTCAACACTGGCGAACAAATATTTACCACAGACAGTCTGTTATCCAGTTCTCATGTCCTCTTTCTCTTCATTATATGAACTCAACTCAAGACTCTTTCTTTGTGTTGCTTTCACTTGTATCCATGTGAGAGCATCTACGAGCAGTATTTGTCTTTGCTTGTCTCTGAGATGCTCTCTCGTTTTTGCTTCCTCGGTCTCTTGGTATCTCGAGGACTTGCCTGGGGGGTCTTTTCAGGCGCAACTGACTGACAGCAGGTGCTAACTGCAGTCAGTCAATTGCACAAAGTTGAACTAAAGATAAGCCGTTGTTACCAGTGAAGTACCGTTTCATGCATTTCATAGCATTTCTAGGCCTTATAAACTTTTGAGGTCAGGTTGGCTGCTTCAGAAAGGTTTTGATGTCCGTTAAATGCAGCAAAGAGTTTGATGATTTGTCAGATGTCCCACAGTGCTGTCCTGGAAGACACTGTTTCCTCTGATTGTTTGCTGACCATTATGATCTCGTGCTCTTGCTTTTCCTGTCACAAATGTGTCAGATCTTGATAGTCCTGTCACTCAAAAGTGTGTAGTTTCTGGAGATGCACCGTGATCCTGCTGCACTGCCAGAGGTGGTCAGGCAGGGCCACAAATTCCCTTCCACACCCCTGTAAATGCTGTTTGATTTTATTGTCATTTTCTCTGATGGAAAGTCATAAACCCTTCCTTCCCCTTCTCTCACCTTCACCCCCTAACTATTTGTCATCCTCTCAGCATCCTTGGCCACTGGAGCGTGAGCACCATGGGGCTGATAGACCCTCATTTTTCCCAAGAGAGATGGGATGTTTCTGGGCAGCCTCAGGTCCTCCACCTCTCATCAGGCCTTTTCATAAACCTCACTGCTGCCTCTTGGGATTGTATACATAGCCCAGAGGCCTATGAACAGGTCTTCCCTCTACCTGTCTTTTCTTACTCTTTTATCTTTTCACAGAGGCTTTGCCACGGTCTCCTCTGATGAGGAACTTACAGATTTTGATTTTTTAAGACAGGGCTTGAGGTTCTTTGAGCAACAAGGGTGGTAATCATCCTCTGCAATATTGAGAACTGTTTCTGGAAAAAACACACTAACATGCTACATGCATATAGTATATTTGGCATTCAATTAATATTTCAGCTTTGGTGAAAATTTCATGATCTCTCTCCACAAAAGAGACTCAATATTTTAAGGGTTGGCAGTTAATGTTGTATGATGTCTCTGATCTCTTGTTTTTGATGTTTCAGGATTACAGGCTCAGGCTTGATTTTTAGTTTGTGTTTAAATATGGAAAAAACAAGAAAAAAATCAGCTAATGAGTGGGGTTGTGTTTTGTTAGATTGCCAGTGCATTGCTGTGATCCTCTTGTAGCTTCTTTTTGCCGTCTTTGAAGTTATGACGTCTTCTGCATTTGAATTTTACCTTCTCTGTTACCTACCAGTTATTAAGTCTACACTACATGCAGATAACCACAACAGCCAGTGTATTTATAGTTGAGCTGAGGAGCAACACTGGCCCATGAGCACGATCAATAGTCAGGTCAGACAGACCGGCACTTGGTGAGCGGATATTGGAGTTCAGTCCTCAGCAAGGAAGTTTGGCAGTACAGAAGATTAAATGTCATGCAGATGATTCCCACTGCCATAACAAACTTTTTTTGTGGAACACCTCAAACACATCTGGCTAAAAGCCAGAACATCATCACTTAAAAGGGTCTTTGAAAAGCCTTTTTTATTATTTTTGACTGATTCTGTACATTATTTTCAGCCAAATACTTTTTCAGTGCTTTATAAACAGCAAGGATTGTAAATATGAATACCTTTTAGCAGGGGAGGCTCGTGCGGAGCTCACTTAACGGCCCACCTCGTTGGTCCTCTGGAAATCTAACTTACAATACTTGGATTGTTGCCTTCCCGAATATCAAAATTAAGGAAAGCTGCTCGTAAAACAAACAAAAAAATGAAACAAAAAAATAGAAAAAACGAGTGCTTTGACTGAATCTGCATTCGGGAAAGTAACGCTGAGTGTTTGTTCTTTCAGTCTTTGATAATGTTTTCCATCTTGGTGTTTCTTGGTGTGCAAAAATGTAAAGTAGAAGAAAAAAAAACTTACAACACAGAATACCTCAGAAAATAAATCCATGTAACCTTGACAACCTCCACATATTGTCAGATCCTGTCCATTAACACTCATCTCCTGGGCACTTTCATCTGCTGTCCTTTATCTTTTGCCATGCAGTGCGTAGCACCCAGTGGAGGTCCCATAGCTTTTGATACCACTTTGGTTTCACATCCTCATATGTGTTCTGTCTTTTGATTTGAGAACATTCTTGGTCTCAAACCTTTCGCAGCCCACTTTGCGTTCCTTAGTCAAAGACGGAAAGGAGGATGTTTTCAAGACAACTTGACACATTGCAATTTTCAAACAGCTACGAAAGATCCGCAGCAGATGCTCTTAAGAATCCCTGCAAAAGATGGGGTTTCATCAAAACAAAAAAATCCTTCCGTCTTTTGAATTTAGAAGTGGGTTTGCTGCAAGAATGAAGGCCAACACGTGGAACACTTGAAACCACACAGTACCCTTGGTGTTCCTTTTGCATACCTCTTTATCTACTACTTTATCTACTCTTTATCGTTGTTGAAAACTGAATGTAAAAAAACGCAAACACAACTAACCTCTAATTTAACTATACATATTTAAGAATAAGAAATACTCTATATGTGCACATAGATATACCTATACAAGCCCCACACAGACACAAACACAAATGCATATGTAAATACAAATCTTTAATGTCATATACTTTTATCTTGAAAAGGAAGAGGATGAGCCTTTTCCACTAATGATTCAGGGAAACAATACAGAAGTCCAGTGCAGTATGTTAGGTAAAATCACTCCCACTCTGTTGCTTTTGGTGTTTGTTTTCTTACTCTGTTCTTGCTTGTTATTTCCCCACGATGTAGCATAGGGCAAGGGGGCAGGGCGACTTGAGATTTTTGTTAACAGATGAAGTAGTGGAACTAGGATCTAGTGTAGTTGTAGTCTTTTCAAGCCTGATTATGTGAAAATGGGGGATGGGTGGGAGGGTTTTTTTCTGAAGCGGACACTGTAAAGACAGTATATTTATTAAGATGATTTGGACATGAGTCACACTGGGGGTGCTGAAGGGTAGTGGGGGGTGGGGTGTATTCAGGACAGTTGTATATAGAACTGCTTTACCCATCAATCCTCACCTGTCTTTTCACAGGTGAGGTGGAACTGTATATTGAAGACACTGAGGAAGAACGGTTTGCGTGTTTTTATGTCTTGAAAAGTTAAGACTGTTTAATGAAGGAAGTTGGGGGGAGGGGGGTGATGATCCTGTCCAGGTTTTCTACAGGACCAAACAGACAGTGAAGTCATTAGAAAACGCATCTCCCTCAAACTTTGCTGGGAGAGACAGACTGTTTCTTGAAAGTTGACCCTCTTGATATTTTTGCATGCTGGTGTACATACCCCTGTATCAGTCCTTTTGTTTGAAGAGGCTGGTTAATCCAAAAGCGCTTTTTCTGGATGTTGTCCGCAGGACAGATTCTGATGTTTTGAATATGAAATATTGGCCCTAAGAAAAAAATCCCTTTCCTGAGAAGAAGGAGCACCTAAGGTGTTTGTTTGTCACTGCAACAGCTTTCGTAGTGGTTTTTGGCTAAAGCTCTTTTGCAATCATTTTTTTCCTTGTGTAAAGTAACAAAAAGTGTGTATGAGTGTGAATGCGTGGCTGTGTAAGAAATGATGTGAAAAGCTTGCTCTTCTTGATTTTCTTCAACCATATTTTAGCCTCAGCGGTTTTTAAGGAACATTAATCTATCTGTGCTCTTATGGCAACTCAACGGAACAGAGTACAAGTTTGAACAATTACATCTCTGAACGTATCCTGGTTGTCTGTAGGAAAAGATGCCTCTCTCTGGGCACCTTACAGACCCAAATTACATTACCCAAACACCCTCAGGGACCCTCGACAACACTGCTCTCACTCTTGTTCAGGTACTTAATCTACACTGAGGCCTAGCAGTGATCAATTTTAACTATGGTTTATTTCAACAGCCTGTTCCTACAAAGAGGAAAATTTCCAGCAAAATCTTAAACGATCAGAAGCAGGATTTCTTGCCCTCAGAGTTTTGTTATCATGTGTTCTACTCATGGGAATACTTGGCTTGCTTTAGCGGTCCCTATTTTTTGATCTCTGGATATTTTTAGTATTTTATGAATGTCTACCATCTTCTGAGTTCAGGACTGCTGAGTCTTTGTTTGCACTCTGTTCTCTCTCTGTCTTGCATCAGGTGCCATGGCTTTTACGCTGTGCCGAGCATTGACGCAGCCATCTGGTATAGTGTGGCTGCAAAGCACCAACGTAACGATGACTTACACAAAGCTAACCTCTTAAAACAAATATTTTCAAGTGCACAAAACAGTGGTTTGGCTTCAGTGTTTTAAGCCTCCATAGTCCTTCATACAGTAGTTGGTTTAAAAATTGTAGAACACTGCAGTTACATTATGCCATGTTCAGGTATACGTCTGGTGTAAGTGCTAACTTGACTAAGTTTTTCTCTCCGCTGCCAACGGAGTTATACACAACAGACGAATGTGACAGATCTGCCTTCAGTTCTTCTTATGCTTCAGGGAAAACTAAGTAAGCCTCTCACTGCAACTGAAACCAGGAAAATGGCAGTATTTTATCAAACCTACAGGAATGTAGAGTTGTGAAGGAGCAAAGGAAGGTGAGTCAAACTGGAGCAGAAAGATCTTTGTTGTTTTCAGTAAAACTGTTCTCATTTGTTCTTTGGCTTTTTAGACAGGCACTCTGCTGTGATTGGTTGAAACCTCTGCTGTATGTCGCTAAGTGTTTGTGTTGCTGCACACAGCTCGGCTGATGCCATGGATATTGGAAGTTTCCTATAAACCTTAGATTTGGTAGATCTGTTTTTCACTAAGAACTAGTCATACAAAAGCAGTTATTTATTGGCCTGGTCTGGAGGAACAGGAGTGAATTTTGAATTTTGCCTAAATTTTGTACCTCACAATCAAATCAGTGATGTTTGATGAGAACTGTGTAAAGACTTGTAAAAAGTAAGTTGTATTTAATGTTGCAAGAACTCTTAAGATTACTTTCTACATTCCTGATGTTGGTTTTGGTAGTAACCTGATTTTGTTGTGATAGAGATCGTTCTGATTGGGTTGGAAACAGCTTGTGGTTTTTGGGTAGACACAGGAAGTGTTGTCCAGGGGTTGGACTCTAGTTTGGGTAGAACAACAAACCTCTTCTCTTCTTTAGTCTCGAATTCTGTCCTGCTGAGGTTTCTAATGTTTCATACTCTCACCTCGGTTCTTAACGGGTGGCTGGATGCCCCGCTGCAGGGCCTGCTGGGCTTTTTCCTCTTTTCCGCTGAGATTTTGTTTTTGGGTTTGACGATATACCTCATTCCTTCAGTCCAGCGGGCCCCAGGGGGCACTGTGCCGATGCTCAGGACGCCCAAGCCCCCTTTCACAATTTGGTCCCACCTGGACTGTACCTCTCACAAACACGAACACACATTCGCATACACCTTCACACTTAAACACAGGTTCTCCAAATACCCCTATGGACCTCATTTTTTTCAATATCTACTGTTTACAGTTTGACAAAAAATTGTATAATTTAAAAAATATTTTCTCATATTGTAGTTTTATTTATGTACAATATTTTTTTGTTTGTTTGTTTTTCATTCTTATTTTGTACCTTGTGAGTTGGACTTTAATTCTTCTAGGCTTATATTATCGATGTCCGTGTAAATGAGCACTTAACAAGGATCACAATAATTGGTTTTAGTTTGATTGACTGCACTATTTTATTTTCGTTCTCTCTCCCTGTTTTGAATGCAAAATCTGATTTTCTGATTGGGCTGATGAATAATAAATTGTCTCACAATGTCTGTGATTTTTTTTTGACAAAAAGATGAAAGATGATTATTTGATTTCGTACAGTCTTTTTTAAAACTTCATTTTGCATTGAACGTCAGGCGATGCTGATTTGATCTGTCTTTGTGCATGTGTAAAATATTTTACTGGTTATGTTATATTCAATTTGGTAAAAAAAAAAAAAAAAAGAAAATTGCCATTTTTGCCACTCATTTCAGCTGTAATGTTGTGTAAGGTAGTATTCACTGGATGCTAGAACCTTCTTTTCAAAACCACTATTCTTCTAATAAATTTTGTTGTGAAAATAAAATATCAGTCTCATTTGTGTCGATTTGTTGCCGTATGTATGACTAACTACTGTTTTTATTATATATTATTAGCATGTGAATCTCAGAGGTGTGTGAGTTTTTTCACCTATGAGACAGACATACATGTAGTACATTTTCCCATCTTCTCATTTCTCTGTTAGTACATTCTCGATTCCTTTCCTCACCTCCTCTCCGAAGAGAGAGGAGTTGAGGCAACAGGCATTTAACAAATTGACTGTTTTAAGCGACAACAATTACAATGTGTGGCACAGCAGCAGCATCTGTTCATTGTTTTGTCATAGCCTACTGCTGTATTTCATGATCTCTGTGAACTTAGCAATGTTCATGACAACTTACATTTACTATTAATTCAGCTCACAACGTGGCATAATGTGACAAAAATGTACAGATGTCATAGAGCTTTTTTTTGTTTAAAATATTTCATGCTTAAGAACAGGTAATTTATTCTTTTGGCCTCTTCTCTGGTGTATCTTAAGCCTAGCAGCCAGAGCTGTGAGTCCTTGTTTGGCAGTCTCTATAGCCTCACTTGGACTTAGACATCTTGTTATACTTCTTTTCCATGCAGGATGTATCTCTCATGACAACCCTCAGCACCTCCGTTAGCTGGGCTTCTTGATCTTGGCTTCCAACTTTGTTCTCCACTTGCATGTTGTATTCTTCATTGTATACCTATGTATCTTCAGGACTACTGTTGCTGTGGTATGTATGAGTTCAGTGGTTCTTGTGATGGTGGTGGTGATAGTGAGTAAAGCTGTATTGACATCTTCAACTATATCTGCAAGCATGTCTTGTGATGTGACTTTCTCAGTGAGCCAGGGAGTTGTATCCGGGGATTGGCTGTGTTCAGTCTGGCCACAGTTTTCATCCTCAGCTCAGTGAATGCAGCTGTCATGATTGGTGGAGGGGTAACATGTAGTTCTTAAACACTGCTCTCCTCTACCGGAGTCAGCCCTGTCTCTCCATGCTGCTCAGTAGTGTTTTCTATTTTATCAGAGCCTCTCAATCTCCAGCTGTGACATCAGCTTCCATCTATTGGTGTGAGAGCACTGAGCTACCAACTGCCTCTTGGTCAATGTAAATGTTGGCCTTCTCCTCATCCCTAGTTTCCACATATGTTGCATGTAACCTCTCTCCATGGGCCTGGTGTTATAGTAGCATTCCCTCAGTTCAGCATTCTCAGTCCTTGTTCATGTGTATCTTGTTCCAGTAGCCCATTTCTCATTAGTATGTCCTGGTCCACCAACATCTGACACAGACCTTATTAGTCCAGGCCAATGTCTGAGGCTTTAGTTTTATTTCGCTTGCTCATATTCCGAGGTAAGCTTGTGTGTAGCATTAGGGGTCTAAGCCTGGGGACCCTTGCTGGAGGCTTGCCCTGACAGGGATTTGAACCCCCGATCTGCTGTTTGAATGGGATGGGACAGCACTGTCACATTATGCCACGACATAGATTTTGCAATATCATTATTACTGTGATAAAAGTTTTGGGATATTAAAAATGATATGGTTTACTGTGTTAACATGCAGATGGAGGGCTTTTCTTTGCTATAATGCCAACTCTGATGACACAAAGATGTGGAAGATAACATAAGAAGCACCGCACACCAATTTCTCTGTTGTTGGCTGCAAGAACCAACATAAAAATCTTCATCTACTTCACCATCTGAGGAAGTGGAGACCCACAACAACAACAACAACAACAACTTATTTAAGCCAGTTAATTAACCAGAGCAGTAGGTTGGATGTAGGTAAATGTTTTTTACATTGCTTTTTTGTGTAGTGTCACATAGCCAGACATACTGTTTTTTCCCCACTTCATACTGCAATACAAGCTCGGCTGGTTTTGATGGTAAATGAAAGCCCTCTCTGCTGAATATTTACATATGTTTCTAGTTATATATATATATATTTATGTATGTATATATATTCATATATATGCAGCAGAGAAACACACATGCAACACATAGCCTTCTAACATTATAAGGCTGCTGTAAGAAGGCTGCAACCTGACCTTATCTGGACACTTCTACACTGACTATTACAACTCACAGCCTGTAGCATGTACGTAATGATGGCTGCAATAGCATGCAGGTACTCCTCACTCTCACATACACAAAAGAGATCTAAGTCCCACAACACACAATTAACTACGTCACACTCACACAGGTTAAAAACAAGGGAAATATTTAAGATGCACAGTCGCACAAACTATTGGATTATTTATAATTTAATGACTATTTGAAAATTCAAAAAGCATTACACATCCCTAATAGATTATAGATATCTGACATGACTGAGCATTTGTTTCTCATTGCTCTAATTGCAAACACCTGCAGTCAATTTCCAGCCTATAGCTTAGCAATTAACAAATCAACAAAGACTTGACTGTATATAAGGTACAGGTAGAGCTCCAATTTCCATATGGAAATATGGATATATTGACATATGGAAATATCTCGGTTGCAATGAACATGTGTTGAAAGTGTTTATAAATTGAGTAAGTCACTCTCATGCCTTTTTGGCTGTGTGCTTTTTCCCTGGCAATCATTTTCAGCCCTTGGCTTGATCAGGGTGAATGTTTCAATCCCTGGAAGAAACAATGAAGGAAAAACTGATCTGAAGTGTAAATACTTCCTTCAAGATGCCACGATGAGGAGGATATCCGGGTCACAGGCAGGAGGAGAAAGGAAATGAGGAGGCAGAAACTACAGAAATGAGGAGTCCCTATTCTTCCATTCCTGACTGAAGGCACACAGTTGACTTCTGACCTTTTCCCTCCCTTGGTTAGCAGCCTGGATAAGCAAAAGGTCCTCAAAGGTTAAGTACCAGCGCTCTGGGGGAACAACCAGGAAGTAAAGAAAGTATCCCTCTCACTAGCACACTCCACTTGAGATATCAACATCACAGCAGGAAAATACTCCTTGTAACAACTGTTTTTCAATGCTGCACATAGTTAGTATGCTACATATTGCTGGGTAAATAAATTTACTATATCTTTCATATACTGAGATTTATATTTTGCTATGACGCTCTGAAAAGCTGCTTCAGACATTGCATTTTTAGCCAGTCTTTCGGTGGTCATTCTGTCCCCAAACCTGGCCTGATTGCTGATGCCCTTCTTGCCATTTTGGGACTACTATCAATCATCGATTTAACTGGAAGTTTTTTTAACCCAAGATTATTGCTGTTTCTGTTTTACAGTTTAGAAATCTAAACAAACATCCTCCCGCCCCATTAACAGGTTAAACAAAGGAGGACTTGGCAGATTGTGACAAAATTGGTGATTTTAGTGGGGATACAGGCAAGGATGGAACTTGAATACCTCAAGTGAGTCTGGCAGTCCAAAGCCAAAAGGTCTTGGAGAAAATGACTGGACAAATCATAATATCAGGTAACATTGGTAATATTTGTCCATTTAAATGTTTGATTTTATCCTAAAATTTGATATTAGGTTGCTCTTTAATTGATCAGGTTACTAGAAAATGTAGGTCATTGGAGAAATAATAATAATAAATAATATTAATAAACCAGCTTACTGGAGAAAGCTGACTGTAACCTGGTCACTTAACTGTTTCAAACATTATGGCCATGAACCAATGTCAGAGCAGTAAAACACCAGAACAGTTAACACAAGCAAATACAAGTTAAAGCCCTTGAAGCATAGACCCACTCACAGTGTTCAATTATTGATGCATTCACACAAAAGCAGTATTTTAATATTGCACGTGGTCTAGGGGGTGTACTTCACACATTGTTGGGTTATTAATTCTACAACATCCTTTATATTTTATGAAGTCATTTTTTTTTTTTGCGATGACTTTTTGACCTACAGCCCTCAAACTTGGCCTACCCACTCACTGTATTATGGTTTCCACAAAACTATCACCTAAAACTGAGCAATCAACTGAGCTGCACATCTCATGACAGACCACACTCACAAGGACCACATTAAGATCAATAAACTGCAATATAAGGACAGAAAGAGTGTCTAATCATGAGGCACATAAAATTTCAACAATTCAACAAGAAAATATTCAACATTTAATGAATATCAGAGCATTTGATGTAACACAACACTGCACTATTTTTTGTCAAACAGATCTTCTGCAGGATAGCGTCCATGTGAATTCAAATGGTGAAGTAAGAAATAACCTGCTAGAAATAGGATAATATATTCTTTCAAATATTTTCATACACAAATAACCACTCTCCCCATCCCCACACTGTCATTTTAACGGATGAAAGTGACGGTCAGTAGTCACGTTCCACATCCACACATTTTAATTTTCACTCTCATATGTTATGAGAGGCTGCACTGTAGAGGCCAGCTGTCACAAATGAGAGCAGTACGGCAACAACCAGCTTATACCAAAACGGCCTGGGAGTGAGGTGAACAAAAACAGTAGAGTACAGTCAAGAAAAGATCTGATTGATCCACTGTATTTTAACCAATCTGGTCCATCAAGACATGGTTGGATCTGCCCCAGATAGCAATCCTTAGGATTGTCTCGTGACAACAACATATTTTCTGTTAACTGTCACACTACAAATCTCTGTATAACTCATGAAGGTCACAAGTTTACTGTTTATTTGTGTCATCGGGTTTCACATCAGTGTTATTTAGCCAGTAGCCCTGGTGCTTTAAGGTGTAATTCAACTGATGAGATCATTTCTACCAGAGCATTGTCTGCCTCTGAGGAACTAAACTCCAATCGAACATTTATTCTCTCTCCAGATCACCTCTCACTCTGCTTGCCCTCTCTCTCTCTCTCTCTCTCTCTCTCTCTCTCTCTCTCTCTCTTTATACAAGTGTCTCTCTTTCCCTCACTGTGCTGCAGGGCCTGAGGAAAGAGGCTTCTGCGCTGGATGGAGGCAGAAAAAGACAAATAACTTTTCAGGGCAAAGGAAGTAGGTCATCCTCCTATCAAATATTTATTTCTCATACTGTGCCTAAGGCTCCAATAGGACTCCCTCTTTAGATACTGTATGTGTGTGTGTGTGTGTGTGTGTGTGTGTGTGTGTGTGTGTGTGTGTGTGTGTGTGTGTGTGGTTTCATTCGCTCATTTGCACATATATGGCTGCTCATGGTCTGTGTCTGACTGAATTTGAGCACAGAGCGGTTTCATATTTGGAGGTTCCGCTCTCTTCAGGGGGTGTGACCTCATTTTTCTTTCTTTATTAAACACATATTTAAATAGCTTTTCACCATGGCATCTATATGTGGGTATTTGCATTCATTTTTAGTCCATGTTGTAGTTCATAGGTAATTGGATGTCCCTACTTGTGGAGAAGAAATGTAAAACGGGCAAAAATATAAATGAGAAATATCTAACCTGCAGATAGCGATACTGTACTCCACATCTTTGGTCTGCACATAGAAAGACTAATGATAGGATTTTAATTTTACATTTATGGAATTTAGTTGTACCGTACACCCTGAAAATGATGACAAAAGCAGCTCAGCTTAAGCGCTGTTATTTTTCACAGTTAGAATGATGGACAATTAGCCATCATACTCTATTTGTCTCTATCAGTCTAAAATGCCATATATTCAATATAAAAAAGAGAAAATCTGCAAATACTGACACTGGAGTAGCCATTTTTGTTTGATAAATTATACAATTACTGGAGTATCAAAATTGCTGTCTTAACATTACATGGATTGACTATCCAGTCAATCAACTAAGTGTTAAAAGTTTATAGACATGACAGGACGCCGCAGAGAAGAAGTAGATATTTCATTTTTAGTATTTAAACTAGCCATTAACTGTCTGCTGCTGCTGTTCTTTCCAGTGTGAGATGACGGAGCGAAAGTGTGGAAATAGCAGCCTTGTGATAAAAAGCTTTAATGGCTCCCACGGTGTCCTCCAACACAGTGCCTAACAGAAATGTGTGCTGAAGAAATGCACAAGTGGAGGCATTTTATGTAAAATATTCGGCTCATTCCAACCTTTACTCTTGAGACATGAACACATCTACATCCTCTCTCTCTTCTGTTTTTCAAATACACACTGACTGCTGTGAAAATGTCAGAGGCCCCATCAGAAACCCCTCCTGCTGTGGTGTGTGGTGGCTGGGCCCAGCAAGGCTCCCCATTACTGATTAATGGAACCGCATCAGCTCCATTCAATTAAGACTCAGCGCCAGCCCCATGCGGTCGTCTCCCCAGGCCTGTCTGAGCTGCGTTTAGCTGTGACACACTGAGGACGGTGACTCCTAACAAGCACCAATAGAGAAACTGATGGAGCGGTGGAGGCTGAACCATCTTAACTCACTTTACTGTTAACCTACTTTTCAAAATATGTGTCCAACTTTCCATTTAAATGGTGCGTTATCTTTCATCTAAAGAGTTTGGACTCGCATTTGCGTCTGAAAGGTTTCATACAAATAAATTTGTTTTTTACCTTTCACCCACATACAGGACATGAATTATTAATACGTTGCTCCAGCTGCTGATACACGGTGTTCAGTGGGGTTTTGTGGTAATATGACTAGTTGATTAATAAATCTGTGGAGCAACAAGAACATTTAAATAATCAATTCAAGATATTCATCAAAAAAAAAAAAAAAAAAATCCTGGTTCCAGGATTTGCTTCATATCACTGCAAATTGATATCTTTGGGTTTCAGACTGTTGGTCAGACAAAACAAACAATCTGAAGACGTCACCTTGAGCTCTACGAACATGTGATGGACCAAATAATTAAGTGATCAATGGAAAAGTGATCAATGGAAAAATGACAGATTAACTGATACTGAAAATAAATGCTGATTGCAACCTAACGCTGTGCGTTATGGACAAAAATTTATATCCCGATATAGGTAATTTTATATCCCAATAACGATATATATCCCAATATAGTATTTTTACGTAAAATTATATATATATATATACACACACACACGAAATGAATGCCAATTCCTCTGATATCTTCTTCTTTTATTTAAAAAACACATATTTTATATATAAAGGGACAAGACAATTAAAGAACAATAAAAAGTCTTTTTAGTGAGTCCCTCTTTTTGTTTCTACTTTTTGTTTTGTTACTAGACAATTAAAAAACAATTAAAATAAAAGAAATATTTTTAATGTCTTTGGACATTGACTCTTTCAGGCTCATTTGGTGTGTGTTTTTCTTTTCATCACTTCGTGGTTTAACTGTAGTAGTTTGTCACATTTTAACGCTGTCTCTGTACTGTTCTTCATGCCGTGTCTTGAAGTGATAGAAAATATTAGACGTGTTCGAGTCGCTAGTAACGACTTGCTGGCGGCATGTTTTGCAAATTACCGTTCTTTGGTCGGTGTCTGCCTTTTTAAAGCCAAACCAGTGCCAAACAATGGAGTTCCTGTTCCCTCTTTTTGGCACCAATTCCTTTTTGGGTTCTGTTGGTTCAGCGTCCACTGTGCTCTCCATCTCTGCTACGTTGTTTACGTCCATGCTCCCGCTGGCTCTCGCACGCATGGTTGAAAACGTTAGCAGCGCGGTAACGGAGTTCTTGCAGGTGATGTAAACTGCTACCGCAAACCAGTAGCGTTGCTGCAGTTACATTAGCCAAGCTAACCACAGCCCACACATTAAAATTACAATATAAACAATAGAGGTACGGTAGACATTTTTCTGTTGCACTACAACATATATCATAATATTGCACAGCACTATTGCAACCTCAGAGTTCAAAGTCTTAATTGGATATGAATTGATATCATTTGTATTTTTGAGGTTAGAGATTTCACTTTCCATCCAAAAATTGCTGTATGCCAAGAACAGACCACCAGAAAAGAAAATCATCCCATGATTCATTCAAATTCCGAAAGTCTGCTATCACACAGTGGAACTACTTTCCAGTGGAAAACTACTTTAACATTAGAAAAGAACATACATATATGTACAAGACACACACCAATCCCATCTCCTCAAACATCCACTACATTTTTCTGTATTCAGATTTCAGATCCAAATATGACAGAAAGCAAGATTAAAGGAAAGCTGAAGCAGACAAGGAAGCTGCCAAGAAGCTTGAGCTGAGTAAACCAGTTGGGAAACCAGAGATCAGCAAGGCCGAACCTCTGCCAAAGCCCTACTACAACCCACCCAATATGTACATCTCTAAGACCACTGAGATTGCTATGAACCACAAATGAGCCAATACATAGCATAAACCAACCTCATCTGCAAAACAGGTAAGAACATTCTGCCATTTGCCATTAAAAAAAAGAAGCAATTTTAAGAGGATAGACCTGCCAATCATTCATCATAATAAATATATAACATACACACAAAAAAACAAATGCCCATACAAAGAGAAGCTATTGTCAGAGGCAAAGGAGCAATATGTTACAAAACTTAAGTTAGTTAATAATAAGGTTAGTTAGTTGCATAGTTAACTCTACATGGACTGACATGCTAACCAGTAGCCAATCACTGACCCCAACAGACAAATGTCTCTGTCACAGTTCACTGAAGCAGGAGTAAACAGTTAGTAGCACAAATAACTGTCTTACCTTTGAATATATTTGTTTCGACTCTCAGCAGAAACGTCCTGGCACAGATAGGCTTGCACTGCCGAATAAAGTTCAGGCTGTTATTCCAGCTTGTAAAGCGTCCGTTAGCGACGCAGGTCATATTTTGAACCAGGGCTAAACGGTTAAGCTAACGTTAGCTGGTTCGTTGAATCCCTCTTCAGCAGCCGCATTCGCAGGATAGCATCGACATTAGCGCCACAGTCAACGTCTCCGCCGTGCTACCTGTTGTGTTGGTTTTCTCCTGTTGCTTTTCTTTCCATCTTACAGAATGTGTGTTAGTTTTATCAAAGTCTTACGCCATCTAAAATTTGTTCATCCCGCCAACAGATGATCTATCGTACAACCGGAAGAGGCCTGATGTTCAATTATGCGTGGGTGTGTGCAGCAGCGACACCGTGTGGCGGCGGACAGAAAAATCACAGGTTATGACACCCATTCAGGGTGTGTTTTTCTTCCTCCAATATTAATCTCTTCTAATTAGACATTTAAACTTAAATACCATCAGCTGCTTAACATTTATGCCCAGGTAAGACTTATTCTGGAGCACAGCGATAACAAAACTACTGCATACCATGGCTGTCACCCATGTTATGTCAATTATGTCATGGTATTACATCAAACTAAATCGTATTAATCTGACAAACTGCATGAATTACCAAAAACCATCATCCTGCCTTGGAAATAAATGTAGTTTATTATAGTGCTATATATTTAATTGGAAATTGGATTTTTTTTTCTTCATCATATTAACCACGTTCGGTCAATTGATCCTGATTGGCATGTAAATTATAACTTTGTTAATTTCACAGTGTTCTGTTTAGGTATACATACACATTTATTTGAGATCTTTAACTGATTTTATTCAATGAAAAATGTGGTTAGATTTTGCAAAGCAGTCTTAAAACATTTCCAGTAATAGTCTCAGTTTGAAATGCTTTTAAAAGTGGCACTTTTGATTGATTTTCATATCATGTTTTCCACACCTACACAAACAGTTTGGATCGGGGTCGTGTGATAAGAGTAAAGAATTATTTTTGATACGCAGAATCTCAACAAAATCTCGGAATTGTGATTTTTCTCAAAATTAATTCTAACCTCAGCATTTTGTTTATATTTTCTCAGAAATCTGATTTAAATATCAGATTTCTCATTGTTGTCAAAATTCATCACAGAATTGACTTTTCTTCAAATTTGACTCATTTCACGTTGAAAATAGAAGTAAATAGGAAAGTTTATTTATTCATAGAACATCTTACTATATCAGACGTGCTTCGCTATAAAAGACCAAAGCACGACATAAAGTAGAACATAGGAAATAAAAGCGCCTCCTTGGTGCATACAGTAGATCATATGAGTCTTTTCACTTGAAACTCTCCTTGCTTCAGTGTGGTGTACAACCATCTGAATGTGGCTGAACTGAAGACAAAGTAGCTTCAATCTGCAGCCTTCATGAACCTTTAGCAGACGATGAATCACATCCAGAGACCTCAGCGCCACCCTCCAGCCTCCACATGTCTGATTGGACGTCTTCAGCTCCTCCACGATGTGGCCATGACACAAAAAATAAAGGCAACACTCTCAGGGAACTAAATGAAAACCTCACCATCGCAACTTAATTTGACACTGAAAGGAGAGCAAATGTTCAACAAGGTCAAATCTAATTGAAAATTATTGAAACACTGTTCTATGGGGGACTGCTGGCAACCTTTTTTTTGATTATTTCTCTTTCTTTCTCTAACAGGAACTCCTCCCAGGTCACCTTGGTAGTTTCGACTCCTTCTTTTGGCAACTGCTTGAAATATTCAGTTTGCCTCTGGCGCTCTCAAACCCCTTCCCCCATCTTTTTTTTCTCTTTCTCTGTCATTCATTCCCCAGTCTCCTTTCCTAACTTATCTCCTCCTTCCTTCATCTTCCTCTCATCTTTTTTCTTATTTTTGTTTGCCTTCATCCCAACCTTCTCCTCCTCCTCTCTCCAATTCTTCCTCTTGTTCACTTCTTTCCTGTCTTGCAGCACGCTGTATTCAAGAGATGCAATAGCCGCAGGGTGTGTGTGTGTGTGTGTGTGTGTGTGTGTGTGTGTGTGTGTGTGTGTGTGTGTGTGTGTGTGTGTGTGTGTGTGTGTGTGTGTGTGTGTGTGTGTGTGTGTGTGTGTGTCAGGCCCCTGGCAGAAAGAGGTTATACAGTGGATTCAATGAGCACCTGGAGACCACTAACCATGATCATATCAATAAAAGGACATCTGCTCTACGGCATGAAGACCTACACAAGAGAAGAGGAGAGGAGGACGAAAGAGAGAGAGAGAGTGGATGGGGGAGGAAAAAGAAGAGGAGAAGGGGGAGGAGGGAAGTGAACAAAGAAGAAGAAGAGGTCTTAAAAAGAGGAGAGAGGATCATAGAGGAGAAAGATGGACAAAGGAGAACAAGAGACAAGTGAAAGAAAGGTGATGGAGAGGACAAGACAGGAGAGGAGGAGGAGAAAGGAAAAGAGGGAGTGTGTCAGGGAGGAAAAGGAGGAGAAGAGGAGAGGAGGGGTGTGAACGAAGAAGAAGAAGAAGAAGAAGATAGTGGTAGTGGAGGGAAGATGAAGGGAGAGAACTACAAGAAGAGGAGAAAAATGGGCAGTGTAGAGAAGAATAGAGAGAATAAATAAATGAATAAACAGAAAAATAAAAAACAAAAGGGGTAATTAGATGAGAACAACTATGGACAAAGAAAACAGAAAAGAAATGAAGAATGCAAATAAAAAGGAAAGAATAAATGTCAGGAAAGATGAGATGGACAGAAAAACAAAACATAAGAATAAAAAATGAGACGAGAAGAGAGGAGAAAGAAAAAAGAAAGAGGACTGTGAGAAGTGATGAAGAAGGAGGCCAGAAATAAAAGGAAATTTCATAAGCTGTTGAATAGAAAAGAAAAGAAGTTCAGGGTGAAAAGACAAGAAAAGCACTCTCTCAGCGAGATGAGCTCTGACGTTCTCTCTGCATAAAATACAAGAAGGATGTGCACATATTTTCATTATCTGTGCTTGTGTCCATTTATTAAAAGATACTCTAAGAATAGAAGAAAGGAACCTTCACACATCCTTTTCCAAATGAAAATACATGTTTTTGCTGGAACTTTACTCGGAGGGCTCGAACTTAAACATTTTTCTGTTGGAGAGACGGTGTGTTCGAAGAAAAGTCCCCAACTGCACTGCAGTGGTTCAGAGAAATATATGAGGTTTTTCCAGTGAAAGGTTCACTGCTGCTTTAAAGGGGAATGAAATCTAAATCAACTGGAGAAAAAAACCAAGAGGGGAAAAAAGGAAAAGACTAAAAAACAGAGGAGAGAGGGAACATGAGTAAGAGTAAAGGAGAGAGATGAGTTGGAGAGAGAAGAACAAAAGAGCTCAGTCAATGTGGAGGAGGAGGATGGAGTGATGTGAAAGACAAGGAGAGTAAATGAGGGAACAAAACGGTAAGGACAGAAGAGAGAAGGAAAAAAAAGAAGGAGGACGAAAACAGAAAAAGAGAGAGGGAAGTGGCTGGAGAGAGGAGAGAAAAAGGAAAAGTGAGTGTAAGAGGACATGGATGAAGGAAGGAGATGAACCAATGAGAGTGGAGGAGAGAAGAGAGGCAAACAAGCAGATGAGGGAAGAAGAGAGGAAATGAAAGGAAACAGGCTGCGGGACATTCCTCCGCATTGGTGGACAACACTGACAGCGAACCGTCAAGTTTGTGTGTGTTAGACTGATTTTACCGTCTCAGGAAGTCCACATGGTCTGAAGGTATTTAAAACCTACTGCCCTCTGCTGCTCTCAGACGTTACAACATGTTTCAATACAAATATCCTCTCTCAGACCACACGAGGCCTTTGTTTGGTGAGCTGTCAGCTGCCAAATCTTACATGACGGACTCTCATAACTGGGTTTGGGCCATCACATAATCTTCAATTAGCATAAAATACCTATCCCAGGCATACCCAGGCTATAAAAGCTGTTCTGGAGCCAATGCAATGCTACTGGCATTGAGTAATTAGTAATTAGTAAATTGAGTAAGTAGGGTTTCATCTCCATCTTATTTATTTACCTTTTTTCTCTCAAATAAATGCCTGCAGATGACTATATCTGGGCCTGATTAGCTGGAAAACACCACAGAATATTACCAGAAAATTAATATTTTACATATTTTTTTGTAATGGTATGTAGCCGTTCTCCAAAAAAAAAAAAAAAGGCCATTTACTATATTTATCTAGATAAATATCTATATTTATAGTCAGGGAATCCATATGTAGGCCATTTATATTTATGTTGAGAATATCTATACTTACAGTATATTTAGGCCATATATCTTTATATTGAGGTCATTTATTATATTTATCTTTCCAAAACTTGTGCAGTCTTCCTATTTGCACTGAATTCCTTGATTTGGCTGTAATTTACCCTCTGAAGCAGCTTGTCCTCGTGTTCAGAATTTCATTGGCTGCATGACGTGGCGATCATCTGCATAATTGATTACAATTGGCTCCATCTTTAAATGAAAGAAGAGAGGGAGGTGCTTTCTTTCAATGCTGGGATGTAAGAAATCTCAGCATTTAATTAATTTCTGTGAAAAAAACTGAACTGAATTGCTTTAAGGAAAAAGGCTGTAAAACACTGGCTGATTTAAGGTGTAACATTGGTGTTGCTTCAACTAAAAATGCCAAAAACTGTCAGATGCATTTATAGCTGGAAAATATTGAAAATTTAATTAAAAGTGAACATTTTGTCTATGTTTGACAGCACCTGAAGAACACGACTATGTGTAGTTCAGTTGGAAAAGGGCTGGTATAGATCATCAATACCAATCAATATGGTCACTAGCGATACGTTTTTGATACACTGACACCAGGACTGTCAGTATTCCTGACCCATCCGCATGTACATGGTGCTGTGCTCATGTAATATTATTCATGTATTTATTTTATATATCATTGTTGGGGATTATATTTTTGTGCTATTTAAATGATCAGATTCTATTTGCCTCATTAGTCCAGAAAAGTCTTAATCCTGGTTCACATGAGGAACTTTGGTTGAAATGTGACATATGAAAGTTTATTATTATTATAATTATAAGAAACCTATTTGTTCATATCCTAATATCCACACAATCAGAATATTTTCCAAGGCTCTGATTATCTCATATTTCATAGTTTTTATTAAAACAACACATTTTGACGCTTTAACGCACCGTGGTCCATTTGCTTTGCTCTCTAAACCAACAGCCATGCAACAAAACGAACACATTTATGCATAAAGATGCGAAATGTCAATGTGCTCTCCTTTTTATTAGCGCACTCTGCAAACAATGAAGAGCCAGTTTATTAGCGTCTGTCTGTTTTTCTTTTTCCCATTTAATGAATCAATTTCCACTCAGAGATTAAATGCTTTTTCTGTTCTTCTTTTAAGTTTGCCCAACATAAATTCTTCTCTCAGTGAATAACTGTGCCACTGAATAAACAGCCTATATTTTGTGCGAACTCCAACTGATGATGCCAGATTGGATGTATTGTTTCTATTTACCCAGTTTGGAGATAAAATGTCTCTTATTCTGTGTATGATCAATTGTCTCTGTTCATGCAGCCGACAATCAGCCTGCCATGTTTTCATCGCAGTGTGTGTTTTGTCCTTTGTGTGTGGCAGATCGTCGGTGTGAGAAGATGTGGAGGCTTTATAGGAATTGGGGGGTTGGGAAGGTGCTGCAGCCATGATTTTATCCTCCCTTAAAGACAGAGAGAGACCGAGGAGAGGAGAGGGGGAAGGGGTAAAGATGGTGGTATAGAAAGGTTGAAGGGGGGGTGGAAGGCTGCTTGGATGGGTTGGAAAGGTAGAGGTGGGGTGGAGGGATGCAGCAGTTTGCACTGGAGAACAGACTAGAGGGGTGTGTGTTTCTGTGTGTGTGTGTGTGTGTGTGTGTGTGTGTGTGTGTGTGTGTGTGTGTGTGTGTGTGTGTGTGTGTGTGTTGAGGAGGAGGGACTCTGTCAAAGCCGATGGGGGTATATATTATGTTTTATGGTTACGAAGGGACGCATAAATCACAGTTTCATTAAACGGCTTCAGTCTCAGAGCAACACCCCCCCCCCACCCCCCCTCCCGCAGTGGGACATCCCTCTTTTCTCTCTTTCCTCTCCCTCTATCCTTCCTTACTTTGTCCTCCATCTTTCTCTGCTCCGGCTCCCACTACTGTCTCAAAACCGACCTCCTCCATCACTCCATCCACCTGTCCTCCGAGTCTTCTCTTCCCACCCCCACTCTCTCTCTCTCTCTCTCTCTCTCTCTCTTTCAGCCATTCTCTCCTTTCTCCCTTTCTTCTCTGTCTCCACAAGCTGCCAGTGCCTATCGGCTCAGCCTGGATGCTAGACAGCTGTGACACAATGAGTTCAAAGGTCAGAGCAACAACAACAAGAAAACCAGAGCCAGTGTCAAGGTTGAAGAGGGAAGAATAGAGCAGAAACAATAGCAAACAATGACGGAGAAACAGCTCTTTATTTCAATAAATAGGAAAAAGAAGCACTACTTGTTGTCTGCGTTCAGGTGAGACAACACGAGGCGAAACACTATCTGACATTTTTTTTTTTTCCTTTTTTGTAAAATTCCCATCAATGACGCGAGGTTGGTTTGGAAACATTTTTTTGGCAACAAAACAAAGACTTATCTACAGTCTACAGATGATACGGTGACAACATCCTCTTCAACATATAAAAATACTATGACAAAATCAAATGCATTATAAGCTTAGAATATATATTACAATCTGTTAGGCTGTTACTGTGTGTAGATGTATTGCAGTTATAATAATAATAATAATAAAAGCTACATTAGTTTGAATCTGATTTATGACAGAGTTCTGCTTTTATGGAAAATTGAACACAAAGGCTAAAAAAACAAAAACATGTTAAAAATTAATATCACGCACCTTTTGTTTTAGTTTCACATCCATATAAATAACATGTCATCATATATAAAAGCTACATTTTCTGTGTGGCATGACTGTGATGCGTTCACCGGCTCATCTGACAAATCGGAGAGGAAGCGTTTGATCCGAACAAACACACTGCATCATCGTATAATGAAGCTCATTATCAGGGACAGTGTCATGTTGTTGGGAGCGTCTTATAATGACACACACACACACACACACACACACACACACACACACACACACACACACACAAAACTGCACTTCTATACTTGTGAGGACCTTGATTCACATCACGTGTTCGCTAATCCTGATCCTGTGTTTTAACTTTCAGCTATCCCATTGTTTTTATTGTTAGCGCAGCCACGTGGCTATTCCAGCCCTTTCATAAGGCCTAGAGTTTTAATCCTTCTGTACTGATACCATTTTGTTACCTTACATCGAGAAATAAAACCATGTTGTTCTACAAAACCAAAGTGTTAAATTTAAAGCTGCTCTAATCAACATTTTTACAGAAAATGACAAGTGAGTGTAAAATTAAAGCTGTTGCTTGCAGTGATAAACCCACAGATATGATCCCCTTCAGCTCTACAGAGCGGTTTAGCATCTTTTAGCTCGTTGTTTTGGTTTTCGGGCCCAGATCTTTCGCTCTCATCAGTGTTGTTTCCAGACACAGTTAGTAGCGAATACCTTAGTGCGCTGCCCTGCCAAAACCTTGACAACCTGGTGCCAGACACATTTTGGTCGGTACATTAACAGTATATGCAGCCCTAACCATGACTCCAAATTAATATCAAGCTCTGAAACTAGGTTAAAACTCTAAAATAGACCTTTGAAACATTAAAAATATCCTCATTCTCAAGGTCTACAAAAACTGGTCCTCACAAAGATAGAAGTACAAGATATTACACACACACACACACACACACACACACACACACACACACACACACACACTCCCAGCCTCCCTCCAGTCTAAACTGGGAGAACGGGTGAGCAGCTATGGGAACATGTCATGACCCCTCCGCTGTCCCCCATGAACCCTGTCACCTTTGACCTTCCGACTGTGTGTGGTGGGGGGCGGTGACCCTTTTATTTCCCTTCAGATTAAGCCTTAAACTCAATAACATGGGTTTATTTTACAATTTAAAGGTTTCTAGTGTGAGAAAAGGTTCATTTTCAATCAGCGTTTATTCATTTAAACTGGACATAACCCCAAATGTGCTGTTGTTTCATTGTGCAGGACATCAACTCCTTCATACGAAATAAGTAAACTCAAGTTATAACCTGTATTCATATTACTGTACTTTGGGTTGCCACTGATATTATCTGTAGCTGCAGTGTTTTCTGTGGTGTGGATGTGCTGTAAGAGACGTTTTGGGCAGAAATACCTCTAATCAGCACATTATGTTGTTTCCACAACACGTTGAGTTTCTGCTCATTTCACAAAATTTTGTCAGGGTGGTGACAGACTGAGGATTTCACTTCCCTGGGTATTGTAGGATCAGCACGTAAAGTCTACTGAGCCTGATCAGATTTACGCCTCACACCAGTCACTGGTGAACTACTTCAATCACGACTTAAAGAACCGGCAGAGGAGAAACAGCAGTCATGTCTGCAGCAGACAACACTTTAAAATGTAGTTTTATTTCACCAGCAGTTCCCTTTTCTGTCAAACTGTCAGACCTCAGTGCTGCTGCTCAGAAATACCTGCACCTGAAGTCTGACAGGCCAGACAGTCTTTACATTGCTGATAAAAACGGAGCAATCTTTAACACATCAGGTTTCACTAAGAAACCTTCTATTTAATTAATGGGTCCCCAGCTCAAATTAGTACTTTTATTCCTTATTTCAAGTCGCAGCTCATCGTCGTAGCTGTGAGGGAATGAAGAGGAGCACTTAACCTGCCACACATCAGAAACACATACGAGAAGGCATACAAAGGCTTTTCAACACACAAGTATTAAAAATGAGCTGAAGTTAGGTAGTTAGTATGCAGGTAACTCCTGCTACAGGTGAAGAGGAGGAAGATGACGATGAGGTTGACTCGTTGATTTCATGTTTTGAGAGGGAAGAACTGTCTTATGTTACAAAACTGCGTCTGTGCGCAAAGAACACACAAAACACAAACACCAAAATGTCCATTTATCAGTGACAGAATCCCTACAGTGTGTGTACCTCTTTAGGTTGGAGTGTGTGTCGTGTTTGAACATAAGTGTGTGTCTGCATGTGTGTTTGTGCGCACCATCACATCCAGAGTACTACACACACTCCTTGCAGCCGCATTCCACAGGCTTCTCCACGTCCTGTGTAAACGAGGTCCCGTCGTCGCATTCGAAGGTGAGCCGCCGCCGTCGGACCCTCAGAGGGGCGCAGCACGAAGCGGCAGTGGTGCCGGGCTCGGTTCCCGCCTGGCAGCGACCCCGACATTCGACCCAGGAGAAGGGCTTGGACGTCTGGCAGAGGACGGTGCCGCGCTGCAGCCGGTGGTAATCTCTCACCGGCTCACCTCGGCAAGGGGACTCTGCAGACGGGGACCCACAGGGAGGATTAAGAGACAACTAGGCCTCGGTAGCTAAAGGGTCAATTCACCCAAATTACAAAAAACACATTTTCCCACTTAAAACTCAAGCTATCAAGTCATATAAAGTTGGCACAACAACTCTGAACTATATCATTAATGAAAGACTGATGTTAGGCAGAGCCTTGATTTCATATCTGGAGGATAAGGTCAGTAAATTTGAGTAAAATCGAGACATCGCTTAGCGTGTGTGCTCGTCCTGTGTGAATGGGGCTGTAGTGACCATCGTGAAAGATATTTCTGACAAACAGTCATGATGGAAAGCTGTATCCACCTTGACCCCTCGTCCCTCCTCACCTATGTCACAGCTCTCTCCGGTATATCCCTGCTCACAGACGCAGCGCTCCCCGTCCTCTGTCTCCTCGCACTGGCCGTGCAAACACTGCAGACTGTGGCACAAACCCGCCGGCTCCCCCTGCAGGTTACACAAGGCACCGCGATATCCCTCCTCGCAGTCGCAGCGGTACGTCTGCACGTCAAGCGCGACGCAGGCGCCCCTCATGCACCTGGATCAAAGCAGAATGAACGCAGTGAGGAAGATGAGGAGAAGAGGCTCAACGTGAGGAACAAACCAACAGAAACATGACATTAAAAAAGAAGCAAAGAGCTTTATTTAAAAAAAAAAAAAAAAGCCAGACCAAACCACACTCACTTGCTGCCTTCACACGGGTTGACACCTGTTGCCATGGTGACAACATCCGCTGAAGTAAGACTTCCTGTTATTGGCTGGTCACAGTGTTGCCCTGTCCAACCTGGCTGGCAGTGACACTGAGGACCCTGTGAAAGACAACATGTTTACTATTTCACCTCATCCGTTATCTGTGAAAAGAAAAACCACAATAAATGTTTATACATGAATAATGCAAAAATACAGTGAACATCATTGACCTTCAGCCTCCTTTATTTTGTGTCCCTCAAAGTATTCATTCTAAATAGCAACAACATATGAAGAGAAAGAAGAAGCCTTACAAAATCGAACTGCCGTGCACGTCTGCTGTGACTTGCCATGCGAAATAAAATAACATTCAAGTGTTCTTCACATCATGCAACATTCAAGCAAACAGGACATTAATAAAAGAGCAGATCTGATGTTGAAGGAGAATTCAGGGACAATCTAAACAAATCAGCGTGGAACATAACGATAAAAAGGGAAACTGTTTTAAAATTGATTTTAAAAAGTTGTTTTGTTCTTATTTATGCATTAGTGTTTAGTTATTTTTTTATATTGTTGTGTGTGTATGCCGTCTCACTGTGGACTGTCGTCTCGTACCTGTGCAGCGTTGGGCTGGCAGATGCCATGCAGACAGTAGAGTTTGCGGCAGGCCTGACAGCCCGGCACCACCCCTGGCTTCATGTGGCTGCGGGTGAAGTCCTGCAGCTCGTGGTTGATGTAGAGGTTCCTGATGCAGCCGTGGAAACTGGACATGTTGAGGGTCTGCGAGGAGAGACCCAGAGAGGCGGGCATCACCTCCTCAGGCATACCTGGAGAGACAGACAGTGAGACAGAAATCAATCTGGTGACAGTTTGAAATTCATATTCATTTTTGGTGCCTTTGACTCGTGTGTTTGACTTGTGTGTTTACCCTCCCCAGCCTCTCTGTTCTTACCTCCTACGTACAGAGGCGCCTCCCCCGTCACTGGCTGGCTCCGGCCCTGACTGTCTAGAGTCGCCGGCTCTCCGCCGTCCACAGACAGGTTCACCATCCGGTTGAAGGTTATCAGCTCTACTGTGTGAAACTGCCCGTCGTTCACCGTCTCAGCACTGTGTGTAAGACACACATTTCATGTTAAATCTACAGTGTAGGAACTTAGCTCAGGCAAAGAATGGCAGATGGGTATTCTCAATACTTTGTCAGATGATGGACACATTTAGTTTTTCGTCTTTCTGTCTTCTTATCTATTCCGGTTTTAGATGGAATCTTGAACCAAACATTCATCATGTCTGTCATTTTTCCGTTCAGTTTAGATGAAACCACGCGCACTGACTTAACGGTCCTGTTTATCAGAGTGCTGAGTCATGGGAAACGTTCATGTCTCATCAGTTTGAGTCAAGAATAGAGGCTGCATGCTCTGGTGATTTTCTTGTGGTTGGTTTGTAAAACAAATAGCCGGCAGTGATGCTGATTCAGCAGATTGTGAGCTGTAGTTTTCCCGGTAAACAAACAGACCTGGGTATCGTAGCTGTGTCTCTGAGCCAGGCTGAGCAGGCCAGGCTGCCCCTCCATGAACACAGAGTTTGGCAAAACTAAAGCTAGGACTACCATTACTTGGTTTTGGTGGCAGCACAGCATGGTTTGTTTTGAGAGCAGATTAAGGAAGATGGTGACTGCAGTGCAGCCATCAGCTGGTACTGGAGAACAAGGCGAAGAGCTGCCTGCTTGTAGAGCAGGCAGCCCTGCGGACACCCAGCCTGTCCACTCTGGATGGCCCAGAGACAGTCCGGCAGCAAAGAGTGACCCAGAGAGAAACAGTTATTTAGTAACCAGTAGTCAGTCAGTCAGTATGCCTCCAGCCAGCGCTGTGGTAGCAGCTTTTACAGGCAGTTTATGAGCTGCACCAATCTCATCCACCATGTTGCCACTTTTGTGGATATTTTTCTGTCACTGTTCTTCATGGTGGTAATAAAACAGCCAGCAAGCTATACAAGAAGATGAGCTTGACATTTTTGATCCATCTTATAAATATCTGATGGTCAATTATTTCACCAAATAATAATTAATGGGCACAACATAAAAACTACATGAATCGCTGAAGGCTGATTCAAAGATATCAACAGAGATCAGACATTTGGGACCAGAATACATACAAGTTTAAGTTTAAAACAGATGATCCCATCTGGTGTGTGAATGAGACAGTCATGAGGTCTTTCAGTGTTGATTGCAACTATTTGTGCTTTTGTTCACATCTCGACATGTCTACTGTTTTACTCTTTCTCTGTTCTCATATTTTTTCTTTTTTCAGGTAAGTTTCTGTCAGTCTCGTCTTCTCTGCAGCTGCTTATCACACAATAGCCTAAGGATGTGTGTGTGTGTGTGTGTGTGAGCCTGTGTGCGTGTGTGTGTGTCACACTGTTGGCTGGCCGAGCCTCCTCCTCCTTTACAGTGATCCATGCAAACACTGAAACACTCGACACCTGATCAAGTGGACTCTCAAGCTTCAAGTGTCCTCTGGCCGCGTCCATGAACAAACCAGAATGTCCATACTGCCAATGTCAGCCAATGTCATCTGTCCACATTCTCAAACACTGCAGGACTCACTCTGAGCAACACAGAACATGCTCTAATACACTCTGACCAGCGTTGCTGGGCTACAGTGAGCTGAGAGGCTGCTGAGTGACCAATGGGAGTCCAGTCTGTCGCTCGTCTTAATGAACACTTGGCTTTCAAAATCTGACGAGGAGAACACACTAATTAACCTGTAGCTGCTGGCTGGAGTCACAAGTTCAAATTTCATGTTAGATGTGTTGTGCGGCCATGAACCTCACACAGAGAAATGCAGTTTAACTCTTTTCCTACTTAATTTTAATTGACGGGGCTTTGGTCAAAGACCTGCGCCTTCTCACCTGGTGCTGTTAACTACCTGTCTGCATACGACTCAGTATTTTTAGTTTCTATGAGAACCAAAAACTTTGGTTCTGGAAACATATTCTGAGCTGTGCTCGCTGCAAGAAGATTTTTTTTTTTACTGTAAACTGTCACTGAAGTGGAAAAAAATTTTAAACAAATCTGCTCCTTTTAGGAAATTATGCAAAATGATGGCAAATGGAGAGAACTCATTAAAGACGCTCCATTAGAGATGACCCAACAGCCACTGCTTATGGGTCATCTACTGCAATCAAAATTTGTGTATTTAATGGCTGATTAATCATTAAGTATTCTTCCATGCAAAAACATTTCATGGTTCCAGTTCCTCAAAGGTGAGGATGTGCTGCCTTAAATGACAGTGAAGTGAGTTATGTTGAGGTTTGGACTGTTGGTCAGACAAAACAAACATTGTGAAGGTGTGACTTTAATTGTGACCACATTTCTCAAAACAACCAGTCGATTATGATGAGAAAATAATCGGCAGATTAATCCATAATGATAATGGTCATTAGTTGCAGGCCGACACAGAAGAGCTAAAAATTAGCAGCACCTCAACAACAACAATAAATGCGCTTTCACACTAATGCATGAGTAACAATGATCTTATTATATACTGATGCACTATATACTTTTACCTAACATTTTCAATGCAGGACTTTTACTTACCGTGGAGTATTTTTACAGCTTGGAAATAGTACTACTAATCAATACTATTCATAAAGTTACAGATTTCTTGAAACTTGCATTGATAGCAGGCTAGCACTTCCTGTTAGCCTGTGTTTCAAGAAATGTAGTACATGTGCGTGTGTGTGTGCCTACCTGTAGATAGTGGTGGCAGGCTGGTTTCCAGGATCATATGTGACCCTGACATGACCCTGATGGAGCTCCATGGCGATTGGCTCGTTATCGCCGTTATAGAGCAAGATGCCGTTTTCCTCTGCTGTTGACACCTAAACACACACCAATCAGAGTAAGTGTGTGTGTGTGTGTCTTCCATCATGTCTGTGACTGACAGTATGATGCGTCTGGATGCGAGCTTGTGTCCTCACCTGCAGTGTGATGTTGGCTTGAGGCCAGTTCTTGACGTCTTGGAGCTGAACGTAAGAATCTCTGTTAACAAAGTTCACGCTGACCAGCTTCTCGCAGCTCTCACCCTCAAAGCCTGGCAAACACTGACAGACTGCAGTCCCACTCTTCTCCACACAGGGGGCGCCATTCTGACAGCGAGTCAGCTGGCAAGGTGTCAGGGAAGGAAGGGCCACCTCACAAAATTCACCACTGAAGGGTAAAAGAAGCCATTTGAGAGGATCAGAATACACCTTTGATGCACTAATTCAGCTTAATGACTTAATAATAAACAATGCACTGATACATCCATTAATGTGGATCAGGTACTTGACTCCAGTCAAAATAAACTATAATGATTTTTAACTGTTATTTGATGGTTTTGTGTAACTTTAGATCATTTGCACAGGATGGAAATTGAGAAAAAAATTGTAAAAATCAAGTTTTCTGTTTCCTTAACATAATAAAGGGAACCATGTTTCTAATCTCCTGTTGACCCTGAGTCCTGACAGTCTTCAGTTTCCAGGTTCTGTATGTGCAGGGCCCCCTGTGCCCACCTGTGCTCCCAGTATCCTCAGTTGTTTCCAGTACCTGTATCCCTGTGGACAGACACAGCTGTAGCCGTCCAGATGATCGACACACTGAGCTCCGTTCTGACAGCGATGGTCCACGCATTCATTATAGTCTATACCGCAGTCTGGCCCCACCCAGCCAGGAACACACACACACCTGGAACACAAACAGACACACACACATTTGTACAACATGACACACGGTGTTGGATTTGAGGGAGTCAACAGACGCCTCAGCAAAATGTACCTTTGCATGTGTTTGTGTGTGCGTGTCTGTGTTCTTAATCTCATCTGGGATCTGAAACTTTGCTGAGCCTGGCAGTGATATAATGCATGCGTGCGTGCGTGCGTGCGTGCGTGCGTGCGTGCGTGCGTGCGTGCGTGCGTGCGTGCGTGCGTGCGTGCGTGCGTGCGTGCGTGGTCACCTGGGGCCGGTAGGAGTGCTGATGCAGGTGGACTGATGCTGACAGGGGTTTCTACCTGGAGAGCACACACCCTCCTCTTCCTCACAAAGCAGACCTGAGAATGAGATGAGACAAAGAGTAACAGTTTGTTACTTGAGTTACTTTCAGAGAAGATCATTTTCCCAACACTTCGGCGTTATCGTTTCCTCATGAAAATGACTGAGCAGACGGAGGAAGTGGAGTGAGGAAAGCCATACCTGTGTAGTTTGGAGGACACAAACAGGTGTAGTTGCCCACTCCGTCCACACAGGTGGCGCCGTTCTCACATCCGTGGTCCTGACAATCGTCCACGTTCACCTCGCAGAAAGTACCATGGAAACCAAACGCACATGCACAGCTGAACAAATAAAAACAAAGACACAGATAAACTGTAACACTCACAGCGGCATGAAACACGGAAAAAGAACAAACACAAACAAACTTGAAGAGATAAACATGTAAAAGCAATTCATTTCACTACAATATGCAAATTAATTACCGATAACCAACTTGGCCTATTAGCGCTTCATGTGATCAAACAAAGACAAAACCTGTTGTTGTGTCTGGTGGCAGTCTAATCCCAGAGCAGCTGATGCTGTCATGCTGCTTTCAATTCAGGAACTTCACAAAACATTCTCTCAATAAAAGCCTGTTAGAAACCAGGAAACTGTGAAAGCTCATTTATTTTTCATTTCCCACCTCGACAATTTTAACTCATCTCGCTGATTTTTATTCTGCAGGCAGCAGAAAGCGGTTCAAGTGGTTCAGAATGAAGCAGAAATACTCATATACCGCATCATTAAATTCTTATATATAAAAAAAACATCATTCCATATGTTAGCATGCTCATATTGCATTTATATATGTATGTTATATTTATGTGTGCTAATTTTAACATATCAACATCCATAAATGTGCTGTGCTCTCTGTTAGCATGTTAGATTAGCTTTTAGCTTATGCTGCAACTGAAGGTGGCGTGATTTCTCTCATTGCTTTTCAGAGTATTGTGTCATGAGATAAACCATTGGACAAGTGGCACTTTTTGACCTGTTGGTGGCGCTAGATGAAAACTCTGAGAATCGCCAAAGACATTGATGCCATTAGGACCACGACCACCGTCTACCATAGTTCATGGCAATCAATCCAATAGTTATTGAGATATTTGGGTCTTAGACCTCCATTGCCATTCCTACTACTTTTCTGCTCATGTGGCTAAAGACAGCAAGTCTGCAAGGATATCAAAGACTTAAAAAGTCCTGAAGAAGCAACAGTAAGCAGCCATCTTTTGTTGGTTTCATCGGACGTTGTAGGAGAAGCTTTCACACTGGGTGCACGTCTACAGTTTGATTTGTGGGGCGTTTTAAGACTTGTTACCTGAACCCTCTGGTCTGTTCGTCACTCAGGCAGATTCCTCCGTTGGTGCAGGGATTACTGACACAAGCATCAACTGGAGTCTCGCAGTGTTTACCCTGAAATATCACACACACACACACACACACGCACAAACATTACATATAGATAAATTAAATATTGCGTACAACATCAGATCTGGTCATCTGAGTAATTTGATGGGATTATCAGAGGCAGATGTGGGCTTAAAATAATCACTAACAACACGCAAACACACATAAAAACTGCATCAGTGGCTTTAAACATTCAGCTTTGGCTTGATTGTTGTGTGTTTAGAGGAAGAACCATTTTGATTAGATGTCACGAGGTGCCGACAAAAAAACGACAAATTCACTAACTAGATCACACGAGCCTCTCTGCACGTGCACAACACACACACACACACACACACACACACACACACACACACACACACACACACACATGGTTGCATACCGTGAAGCCAGACTTGCAGGTGCAGGTGTACAGGCGTGTGTGGTCCACTTTGCAGACACCCTGGTTCTGGCAGGGAGAGGCCACACATGGGCTGCACTTGGCCTGAACAGACGCGTCTACCGGACCTGACAACACACACAAACGCACACATACACACAGACACAGACGCAAGTTAAAAAGGTCGTTATCAAGACATTAGTGTGATCACTGTCAGGAGGTATCAGTGTATTTTTACTTTGTCTGTCAAAAGAGCCAAACAGGGTGGGGAAGCTGCTCCTTCTGGGGTCAGCAGAAGAAGTGATGGATTTCATGTATGGAAGACATGTTTGAGCATAAAGATAACATCCGGTTGGGGCTGGTTTTAGTTTATCATTGAAATTTAGGAAGATGACAGCTGTGGCTCAATCACAGGGGCGCTGGTTTGATCCCTGGCTCCTCCTGTTTACATGTCCACAATGAAACTGAAATTTCCCAAATAACCAGGGCAGCATCATGCACGGTTAGCTCAGCGTGTGAATGGTTGAATGAGAGGCAAACTGTAAAGAGCTCTGGATAAAAGGACTAAATAATTGCAGCAATTTGCAATTTAATATCAGTGAAGCAGGAAAGCAGATTACTAAACTGATTCAGCTGGATTTGAGTGGAACATACTTAAAGCTGTGTATCATCTGCATAACAGAGATGATTGTTGTTATTACTGATGTGTCATTATCTGCCCGTCGTCCGATAAGTAGCAGTAATTTGCGGTGGAGAAATGATGTGTTTGAGATCATTGAGAATCAGCATTTCTGTTTTTCCAAGTTTTTTTTTTTTTTCCCAGCTGGAAAAAATCTTTAACATTAAAATTTAAGGACTATGTTGTTTAGTTATGTATTAATTTAAAAATATATCCAAATATACTTTTAACTCTCTTCAATCAATATAATTATCAGCCTCAAAAACTCAATATCAGTCTGGCTCTGCTGTGGAATCGAGGTGTGACGAGAGATTTAAGGTGAAACACGTGAAAGGTCAAAAAAAAAGTCATCGGTTTAAAACAAACTAAATCAACCTGACAAATAAGCTATTTTAATTGTACGAATATTATTAAAGCCACAGCTCACTTGCTTTCATATGACTGAAAACATCAGATCTCTGAACTTACACACAAAACCAAGCATTGCTCATATCCTAACAGAGGCCTGGTGTATGAAACAGAAAACAGGGAATTAGGCTTTTGATGTGTCTTCAGCAAAATTTACAAGTCATTTATTAAGGCAATTTTCTGCAGATTTTTACTTCAGTGCACTGTAGCATCCTCAGCTGTGACAGGTGTGTGGGAGTGAAAGCTGCCAACTCCTGATGAAGGTCACGCAGATGAAAACGCTTTCTTTTGTTAAATATCATCTATTGCGAAGCAGCAGCATATGGGTGTTTGGTCTCTTGGATCGTTTCGCAAATTAAACGACTTAATGAATTAAAACAGCAAATTAGCTTTGTATTCATCCCAAATCATTGAAAGACCACTGATGATATTATGAGAATAGATTTGAAACAGCAGGTCGGGTCACTTTGATTTAGAAAGCACGAACCTGGTAAAATATTCTTACTGTGAGAACAAAGGTAATCAAACCCGTCAGTGCAGACATGAAGCGACTGTTGTAAAAGTGTGTCTTCGTGTCAGTGTGGCTTCCTGCCGGCTTACCCACGCACTGGAACTTGTCGGCTGGGGTGGTGAGCAGCAGCTTGCCCTCCATACCGCGGGGTCCGGCACAGCGGGCGATGCCGGGCTCCTTATAACCGCTCTTCACCCAGTCTGACAGCCAGAGAAGACGGCAGTCACAGTACAGAGGGTTGGCTCCGATCGCTCTGATAAAAAGAAACAGAGCCAAAGAGTCAACTCACTGACTGAGGGAAGGGTCTCAGGTTTAGAAAGAAAGGGCAGATTAAAAGAAAGGAATAGGGAGGAGGCAAGAAATGAATGAGTTAAGGTCTTGAGAAGAAGAAAATAGAGGGGGAGTGAAATGAAGGAAATAAGCAGTATGATGTGGATGGGAGGAAAAAGGAGATAACTAAGATGAGGGAAGAGGGGAATGAGACAAAGAAAAGATGAGAAAGGTGGGAGGGCTGGAAAGTGAGAGAGAGGGTATGAAAGGAAGGAGAAGCAATGGTAAGGAGAAAGAAAAGGCAACAAAATAGAGGGAAGAGGAAAAAGAAAAGGTGTGAGGAAGAAAATAAAAAGCAGGAGAAAAGGAATAGAAGGAAGAGAAAGAAGGATAAAAGGAATGAAAGAATGAAAGGTCGACAGATGGATGAAAAAGAGAAAGAAAGAAACAAAGAAGAGGAAAGAAAGAAAAGTTCATTGACTTGTATCAACATTTCTGCAGTAATTTTTAAGGCCACATGGTGGAGCTCTAAGTCCTCACAGCTCTGCTCCGATACAGACAGTGAGACACACATCTACGTATGCACACGCACACATCTATGTATGCGCAAACACACACCCACATATGCACGCACTTTATCATGGAGATAATTAAGTTCATTTGGATCCATTGATTCACTTCATAAGATTATGAGAGACAAACGTGGGATCAAATATCACTCATGTAATGTAACTCACGCACACGTACACACAAGCACGCATGCACACACACACACACACACACACACACACACACACACACACACACACACACACACACACACAGAGCAAGGTCAGGGTGTCAGAGTCACATGATATAATGTTCTATTCTCTTCAGTCAATTCGACTCCATCAGGAACAAGTGACGAGGAGGAAAACAGAATATCACAGCATCACCACACCTCCACCTCCAGTCTGCCACCGACAGACAGACAGACAGACAGACAGACAGACAGACAGACAGACAGACAGACAGACAGACAGACAGACCGACCGATCCTTCTAGAAGTCAACAGAGGCATACTGTGGTTTACATTACTGCTTATTGTTTTATTCATAACTTCTGTTGTTCTGATAACAACATCAGGACTGCTGAGATGTGGGGATGAGCTCAGTCCAGCGAGACAAAGAACAGCAGCAGCCAGATGATCACAGAGGTTGTTTCATTTGAGTAAACATCCATTAGTTTTGTAGACTGACATCCTGGTTCAGTTTTGACCTATTGCACTGCACTTACTGTAGATGTGTGCACACAGATTTCTGTTGTCAGAGATGGCAGCTGGCACACACACTTTGAGTAACACCTCAAGATAAGAGTTTTGCTTTAGATGATCTGGCTTAAAAACATGTGTGATATCTGCGTCCCTGTGCTCCTGCTCTCTTGCTGTACTGACAGCACCATGTCCCCACTTCATACCAATTAATTTGGAACGAAATGATAAACTACCAACACTTAAACTGAAAGAAATCTATATTTTTTCTTCAGTTTCTTAAAAAAAAACTGCATCCCTTCCAGGTAAGTAAGATGACATACAGCCTGAAAGTGAAAAACAAATGTATCACTCATTACAATTTGACTTTTGGCATTCTTTTCCATAAAATCTAATCAATTTGATTGGTACCAAATACAAAAAAATGCGGTATTGTGGCCTCACGAAGCCATGAAATGTTGGATTTCTATTGCTAAATATGACGATGCACCAGGGAGGAACCTCAAAAGCCAAAAAATGGTCAGTCTTAACTCTGGAATTCGTTAGAAGAGATCATTTCACAACTTGATTTATTAACCTGCCCGAACGTCAGCAGCATCCTATTTCAGGATTGTTGTCACGCCTCAGGAGACAAAAATAAAAATACACCCTCCCTCCTCTCTTCACCTGCAGTTAACATCCTTTTCCCTCCTCCTGCCATCCATCCATCCCTTCCCCATTCCTCTTCATCCTGAACCCCCCCTCCCTCCTCTCCTCCTTCCACACTTGCTGTAGATCCTCAGATTGACTCACATGGGTCATGCTTGACTGAAGATGATGACACTGTATATGCAGACAAACACACACACACACACACACACACACACACACACACACACACACACACACACACACACACACACACACACACACACACACACACACGACTCAGATCAATAGACCCGTGGGAAACGATGGATCCTTCCAGCTAATTCAATCCACTGGGCAACCACTTGAAACCACTCACTCACAGAGAACTGGACTCTCTAGGAGGGAACGAGCATGGATCAAACACACACACACACACACGCACGCACGCACGCACGCACGCACGCACGCACGCACGCACGCACGCACGCACGCACGCACAGTGACCTCATTCTGTCAGTGAGGACTCACCCTTCTGACCATTACACGCAGCTGGTGCTGTCATTGTCATGTATGTGCATGTGTGTGTACAACATGTATATTTGAGTACTTACAGGTGAGACAGGGAGGCCACGTCACTGAAGATGCCCTGCTGCAGCTCTGAGATGTCGTTGCCATGGAGAGAGCTAAAAGATAGACACAGCTGAGGGTCAAAAATGGTCAAGAGCTGTTAAACCGGAAACTCAGAGGCCATAATGACTGACAGCTCTCATCCAGCTCAACAGCAGAGAATTATTCCAAGTCCAAAAACAGATGATGGTTTGTTGTAATTGGTTTAGCCAATGGCACACATGTATGGTGTGTATATGTGTGTGTGTGTGTGTGTGTGTGTGTGTGTGTGTGTGTGTGTGTGTGTGTGTGTGTGTGTGTGTGTGTGTGTGTGTGTGTGTGTGTGTGTGTGAGCTCACAGCAGTCTCAGAGAGCGCAGGCCACCCAGTGCCAGAGGGGGGATACAGCGTAGAGAGTTGTAACTGAGGATCCTGCAGGAGGAAAAGCAACACACTCTAAGACACCGTCAGTATGAACACTGCACTGCTCCACGTGTCACAGTTCATGTCAGACACACTAAACTTTGCGTGTCAAACTGATGAATTCGTATGGTTAACATTACTGGACACTGTTCATACCTTATCTCAAGAGATACATATACTTTTTCTGTCAGAGACATGAGATCAGATCATTAATTTAGAGTTTCTCCTTTAACATTTCATACATTATGTATGTGTGTGTGTGTGTGTGTGTGTGTGTGTGTGTGCAGACTCACAGAGTGGTGAGCTGGCTCATGTTAGAGAAGGAGTCATCAGAAAGGGAGCTAATTTTATTGTTGCTCAGATCTCTGCAGGGGAAAAAGGTAAATTCCAGTCAATACACACACACACACACACACATTAGAATATGTTAACACACACACATTCTCTCACACAGATACATTACAAGATGCTAAAATGCTGCTAACCACTGAATTGACTTGATCACTTGACGTTTGCTTGTTTGTGGTACTTCATTAACACACAGGCTTTTTTGAAATGAGCTGGACTTTAACTACACGGTCCACAGCTCCCCCTGCTGGGCTTACTCAGAAATACAGGCACATTCTTTCTAAGGCAACTCTCTATCAGGCCTGTCCTGAAGCCAGCTTCACTTCGTGCTTGTTTTGGGGGCTTTTTGCCTTCAGTCTGCTCCCTAGCAGTGATACATGTGATCAGCCAGATAGAACTGTCGGGATCATACCACTCATTGCCCTACAGTCCTTCGTTAGCTTGTCTGTATATTTGGAATTGCTGTCCTGCTGCACTGTCCTATAACTAGGATCATGTATAATATGAGCTACAAGTCCTTCACTGTCCACTGTTAAAGCTAGAAGTCAGCACTTGAACCTTCACTTCAATGCACAAGAGTAGAGACAAAACAATAAAATGTCTGTGTAACTGCAAAGCTTCTTAATCAAAGACACCAATGAAAAAAGCATCAGTAGAGTGACTGCAGGTGTAGCTGAGGGTTGAGGGAGTGTGACGAGGTACATCAATGTGCAGTTGAGGGCCTCTTACACAAGCTGCAGGTATTTGAAAGAGGCTAGCTCCTTAGGAACACTGGTGAACTGGTTACCATCCAGATACCTGAGAGGACAAGAGAGAGACGAGTTGTGCATCTCTGCTGAATGATAATTTCAAACCTCCATTAAGGAAATTCTGTGATCATTTCTGAATAACAAATCGCTGATTCACACATAATCACGTCTGCATGAAGTCAAACGGCTTCTTCCCCTTGAATGAATATAATTACATTAGCATATGGCAAAGTAAAGTGCATGGTTACTGCAGGCAAACAATCAGAGCATTGATTAAAAAAAAAAAAAAAGTTTTTCAAATAGAATTTCAATTTGTCTGTCGGCCTCACACTGTGTACTAACTGCCTCACCACCCATAATGACAAACTTTTAATCAGGGAAGATAAAAATTGCTGGTGAGAAAATAACAGTTACAACTTTTACTGTACATAATGTCGCTGTATTCGCAGTACACGAATTCATATGCTTTAATTTCCTGATACTGTTTTTTTAATTAAATTCAAAAAGCTGCTGTGGTTCTGTTGTCAGACTCACAGTTCGGTGACGTTGCGGGGGAGTCCTCTGGGCAGAGCCTGCAGGTGTTTGTTGCTGCAGCGGACCACCGCGTCCATACAGGTACACTGGCTGGGACACTGTGGCCCCGGAGCGCAGCTGCTGTCCTCCAGAACTGAACCTGAGCACACATATAGGAGGCTCTGGGCTCAGCTTATAAATGGAAACATCAAGAGGTGATATTTCACATGATGTGGTTATACTGCTGCCGTCACATAAAAACTTCAGAACTCCACCTCTGAGCATTTTGTAGTTTCTTGCTCATCTGTGTGTGTGTGCTCCTCTACAGGTTTCATGTCACAGTGACGATGCTGTGCTCCTATCATGCTATATCTGTGTTTATATTTGAGTGTGCGTATCGTACCGTCCTCGCAGCGGAAATCGGGTACAGCTACGTCCTGCAGAGGGATCTCTCGGAGGAAGGCGGGGCCCTGGCAGCGAGGATTCCCTGTCACGATTCGTCGGCTCCGAAGCCACGCCCCGAACCAGGACAGGCGGCAGTCACAGTTAAAAGGATTGGCCAGAAGATTCCTGATGGACAGAAGAGATGGAGAGCAGGAGACAGACAGGATAAAAGAGATATGCGTGTGTGTGTTTGTGTGTGTGTGTGTGTGTGTGTGTGTGTGTGTGTGTCACTCACAGTGTGGACAGGTTGGGCAGTGTGTCGAAGGCTCCGGGCAGGATGGTGCTTAGCTGGTTGTCATAGAGGGAGAGCAGCCTGACGTTGGCCAGTCCTGTGAAGCTGCCATTATGGATACAGCTGATCTTGTTGTTCCTTAACATCCTACACACACACACACACACACACACACACACACACACACACACACACACACACACACACACACACACACACACACACACACAGAGTCAGATTTGAGAACATTAGGCCTTAAGGTACTGTTGAGGGGACAAATAACAAAAAACTTGCACCTGTCTGAGGTCTTTATGGCTGTAGTTGAGTTACATATGTTTCTCTAATATTAAAGTAGGAGTATGAGGTGCACTCACAGCATGCGTAGCCCCTCCATGCCTCTGAACATGCTCCCTCTCACAGACTCCAGGTGATTGGCTGTCAGGTGAAGCTCCACCACCGAGGAGGCGCCTTCAAACGCCCCATCCTCAATCTCTGAGATCTTGTTGTTGCTCAAGTTACTGCAAGGAGAGAAGATAAAAACCCAAAATAAGAAACGTTTCCCACAGTCTATTGTTTTCTCACATCCTTGGAGATTCAGGCCAATGCACCGACTGAATATGATCATTTAGAAAAAGGAGAACTTGTTCTTGTTACTGTTTTGAGTGGTTTAAAACATTAGAAATCTTCACAAACTACAGCGTAGTCTAGTCCGAATCTCTTTTCCCTCTAAAGGTCACAGTACAGGCGAGACAATGGAAGTTTCTTTAGACGATTGAATGGGTATTCGCCATTGTTGAAGCTTTGAGTGACCTACATTTTCTTGAGCTGCGACAGGCCCTTGAAGGCTCCGGTGGCCTCCAGCACAGAGAGGTCGTTGTTGTTGAGACGCCTACGATGGTCACAGAGAGCAGACATGAGGAGGACAGAGCGAAAACATCATTAGCAGAAGAGCCGGTTCGGAATGTGTGTGTTTGTCCAGTGAGTGTGCATCCATGCAGTATGAGTCCACACACAGCATGTCAACATAGATATCCATAAAGTGTACAGCGTGTGTGTGTGTGTGCGCGCGCGCGTGCACAGGACTGCTGACCCCACAGGGACTGACCATGCTAAAATGCATGCACTTTTAATAAAAGCATCACCCAAATAGAATATGACACACACAGTTACATTATGTATACTGGAGCCCGACTGACATATCAACGAGGTCGAAAACATCAGCTGACATCGGCCAATCACATATTACAATTAATAGAATCGATCAATCAATTAATCGAGAGAAAATTGTATTGAAAACTTTGGTAATAAATTCATTTTCTTTGTGATTTGTCGAGTAAGAATGTCAAACATTTTCTGGTTCCTGCTTCTTAAAAGTGAAGATTTGCTGCTTATCTTTGTTAGTGGCTTATTTTGGACTGTTGGTTTGACCAGACAAACACTTTCAAGATGTTCATTTGTGCTCTATGAACTTGTGGGACTGAACATTAAGGGACTAAAGGAACAAACAAACCAATAAATTGATCTATACTGAAAATAATCAGTAGAGCCAGCCACATACTGTACGCTAGCACTATTATCAGCCCAGAAAACATATACAGTCAATATCTCAGTCTATTGCTGTTAGACAGTACAAATGTTCTGCTCAGGTGCATGTGTTCTGCTTAGGTGCATGTGTTCTGCTCAGGTGCATGTGTTCTGCTCAGGTGCATGTGTTCTGCTCAGGTGCATGTGTTCTGCTCAGGTGTATGTGTTCTGCTCAGGTGTATGTGTTCTGCTCAGGTGCATGTGTTCTGCTCAGGTGCATGTGTTCTGCTCAGGTGCATGTGTTCTGCTCAGGTGCATGTGTTCTGCTCAGGTGTATGTGTTCTGCTCAGGTGCATGTGTTCAGCTCAGGTGCATGTGTTCAGCTCAGGTGCATGTGTTCAGCTCAGGTGTATGTGTTCTGCTCAGGTGTATGTGTTCTGCTCAGGTGCATGTGTTCTGCTCAGGTGCATGTGTTCAGCTCAGGTGCATTTGTTCAGCTCAGGTGCATGTGTTCTGCTCAGGTGTATGTGTTCTGCTCAGGTGTATGTGTTCTGCTCAGGTGCATGTGTTCTGCTCAGGTGCATGTGTTCTGCTCAGGTGCATGTGTTCAGCTCAGGTGCATTTGTTCAGCTCAGGTGCATGTGTTCTGCTCAGGTGCATGTGTTCAGCTCAGGTGTATGTGTTCTGCTCAGGTGCATGTGTTCTGCTCAGGTGTATGTGTTCTGCTCAGGTGCATGTGTTCTGCTCAGGTGCATGTGTTCAGCTCAGGTGCATTTGTTCAGCTCAGGTGCATGTGTTCTGCTCAGGTGTATGTGTTCAGCTCAGGTGTATGTGTTCTGCTCAGGTGCATGTGTTCTGCTCAGGTGCATGTGTTCAGCTCAGGTGCATGTGTTCAGCTCAGGTGCATGTGTTCTGCTCAGGTGCATGTGTTCTGCTCAGGTGCATGTGTTCAGCTCAGGTGTATGTGTTCTGCTCAGGTGTATGTGTTTGTTTATGTCTCACAGCTCTTCAGTGGAGGACGGCAGGTGTTCGGGGAACTTGGTGAGGCGGAGGTTGGAGCAGTCGACCACATTTGCCTCACAGCGACACTTGGCAGGACACACCGGCTTACTGTTACACTCGTAGCTCAGGCGCCTGTCTTCAGTGCCTGCACACACACACATGCCCATGGAGCACAGCTCATTAAGCTCCTGTGTTTAAACTAGGTGGTAAAAGATTTTCATGGTACGATAACCATTTATATGACGATGATGATGATGATGATGATGATGATGATGATTATTAGTTGTAATGACCCTGGAAACTGGAGGGTTTTTTTTTTGGTTGAACAAACTCTTTATCGTAATTCCATGAAACATTTTGCCCTGACAGACATGAAATGTCCAGACATGAAAATCCAGAATATATTAGAACACACAGACAGACATAATCACCTGGGATGTGGTACTGCTCTTTGGCTGCCATGAAAAAGAAAGAGAAACAAAACCATGTCAGTCAAAAGGTTTGAAAGCTTCAAAGAAAACAGACACACACACACACACACACACACACACACACACACACACACACACACACGCACCTCCTGGATGAGGTCTTGTATAAAACTGGCACCGCTAAACTTTAACATTTTTAAAGATGAAAGAAGGCGTGAAACGATCTGTCTCCATGTTTTGCTGTTTTATGGAAGCGTTGTGTCGGCCTGCAAGCAGCTTTCCAGGCCTGGCAGTGGACTAAAGCATTGTGGAGCAGTTTATGTGGTGATCAGAGAGCCTGCCACGGTTTCTCTGGCCAGGGGCTGGCTTCACACACTGGCATGGTGTGGGTGAAGGGAACAGCCGCGAGTTTTCAGTTATAGGTGTCCAGTTACAGTCCGTGACATTAACTCACTGTAACATCTCACTGTCACACTGTTACGCTTTCCAACAAATACTGTAAACTTTCACACATAAACTGACTAAACACACTTGCTCTTGAGGTCTCTTTGTATCACACGCTTCATCAGTGTAAGGGCTTCTCACTGTGTTGCTAAACAAGCTTTGAGCTGCATTTCATATTTGTTCGTCATCTTAACAAGAAAGTCTGCAAATAATAACGGTTCTTGGATCTAAAACAACCAAAGTATGTTCTATATTCTATAGAAGTGGTATTATAGTGGTATTGCTGCTGGAACCTGAACATTTCCTACACTTTAGCCCATCTAGTGCCCTCTAGAAGCTGCAATGGTCATTACACCTCACAATACAAAAGTATCACACAGAATTGCCGGATCTTTGATAACACTGCCTTCTTAAACAATTATCATTGTTGAAGACAGACATAATAAATTTGCAACCTCAAATTTTGAGATTTTAGAGTGTCCTCTTCTTGAGCTTCTTGCCAGAAACAACATGCATTTATAGTTGAAGCACCATAGTCATGAACCCGAGATGAGGGTCCAATCACAGGTTGGATTATCAACTGTAGCTGATAATTCACACTCCTGTCTGTCATTCTTTCTCTTTGTCTCTCTCTCTCTCTCTCTCTCTCACACACACACGCATGCATGCACGCACACACACACTGACCAGAGCAGCGGAACTTGTTGCTCTTGATCTGTGCGATGCGTTTGTTGGCGAGGCGGCGAGGGCTGGCGCAGCGCGCTCCGCTGGTCTCTATGGGGTTAGAACGCAGAAAGTCCGCCAGCCACTTCACATTGCAGTCACACACGAAGGGGTTCTGGGCCAGGTGGCTGATGGGAAATCACAGGGGGCAGGACATCAGTCAGAGCAGAGTGAACGGAGTAGAAGTGAACCACACAGAACTTAAAATGGTATGTGTGAGTGTTTTCTTACAGTGTCTGGATGCTGTGCAGTGAGCTGAAAGTTCCTTTTGCCAGACTCTGGATTTTGTTGTCATACAGCGACAGCAAAGCCAAGTTCTCCAGATCTTTGAACACTGAGGCTCTGATGCAGTGGATCTTATTGGCATTCAGCAACCTGATAAACACAAGAGAACATCTGCATAATGAACCTGATGACATCTCAGATGCCCGGTTTTTGACTTAGCAAAAACTGCACACTGAAGCCGTCTGACACCTGAAATTCCTTCGTGTAAAACACAGTGAGTGTAAATAAGCTCAGACAAATATATGCATGTTGTGGTTTGGACTTACAGCAGCTCCACAGAGGCCAGGCCATCAAACACTCCGCTTGGCAGCTCAGTGATCTTATTACCATACAGAACCCTGCACACAGAGCAGAGGTCATGTTTGTTTGCTTTTTCCCTTAAATGAACCTGTTTTCACATATATTCCATCAGTCTCATGCCACAGCATAGACACAAACAGTGCAGGCGCATATACATGCAGACCTGCAGGCCACCCACTGTGATCGCTGAGGGATGCAAATCCTGATATTTCATAAGGGATCTCTGTTTACAAAGAGCAGGCGCCACTTTTGCATTATTCAGACCAACAGACGCATGAACACATGCATGCGGTGCAAGCATATGGAGGTATAGACAGCCATAATACAGACATATGTAAACACATATTGGAAGAGGCACTCCCATAACACTCCAACAGTTGATTCACACACACGCACAGACAATCTGTGTGCTACTCACAGGGAGTTGAGAGCTCGGAGGCCGTGGAAAGCATCAGGAGCGATCTCAGATATCTGGTTGTTACTCAGGTCTCTGGGAATGAAATGCACATGCAAAAACACTAACAGACTTCAGTCACAGGAGCCAGAAACACTTCTCCTCTGAACTTTGAAAGAACCGCTAAACACTTTGCTTTGTTTTGAAGGTGAAAAGTGTCGTCTTATTTCATGGGCGCCATCAAAGGTCGCAACTTGCATCACTATCCATCCTGTAAGCCATTACAGCAGGAAATCACTGACTGCAACTTCGGCTTAAATAAAGAAGTTCAATTGGTAGTTCTCTCCTGTTTCCAGGAGTGGCCATCAGGACAGCTAGAGCAGGTTTCTCCTTTTCTACCTCTTGAAATCTCACTTTTAAACAAGAGCTTTTAAGGGATTTTTCTGATGATGTTCCTACTTGTTATTGTAGTTAGCTTATGGTTGTGTTCATCTGTGTGTTTGTGATTCTTTTGTAATTTTACTATTTCACATTATCTATTCGACCATTTCATAGCTTTGTTTAAATCTGCGTGTTGTTGTTGAAAAGACCTCTGTAACCGTATTTTGCCAAAAGCGCCACATAAAAAAACATTAGGATCGAAAGTTTCTGAGCACATTTATCGTGATGCATTTTTCCGTGCGTGATTCTCTGGGGTCAAACATACATGAACGGCTTTATTGGTCATTTTTCTAATCTCCAAATTAAATTGAATCAAATAAAAAACGTATAAAGAAGAGAAACTCCACTTCATGAGATGACTGGACCGTAAGTGAGCTTGACTCTCTAAGAGAGCGAGAGCTGCTCCGCTGGCCAACTTGAAGTTTTTACAACTCTGATTTGGTCCCGCCGGCCAAACCACAACGTGTCAGATTATAAGATCCTTGGTTCTGCTGCCACATGTCAGTCGCTCAACTGTCATGATAAATTTTAAGACAAACCACTTAAACCAGTCTGGTAATGTAATCAGCCCCCCTCTTAGGGCTCGGGACGGTTTCATAGTGATGATGTAAGATGACGAGGGGGGAGACAAGGACAAGATCGAGAGGAAAAGGAAAACCACAGAGAGGCAGAGATGGAGAGAGAGAATGATCGAGGATGGAAATGGGCAAAAGAAAAGAGAAAGAAAGATGCAGTGAGAGTGGACAGACCAAAAGCCACAAAGAAAGAAAAGAAAGAAAGAAAACTAAAATAGAGTACAAGGCTATGAAGCTATAAACATTATTATTGTGGTCAAACGTGCGTTTTTTTCAACCAGATCACAGTAATATGTGCTTGATTCATCATGTGAGACCCTTTAAAGGCCTCTGATGGGGGAATGCATGGGCTTGACATAAATCAAGCGCTCCTCCATGCTGAAAATCCACTGGGGCTGTTTGTTACGTGGAGCAGGAAAACCACAGCTCGGTGAACAGTGGAGACAGAGAAAGAAGAGAACGATCCAGTTGGCAGATCAGAGTTTAAAAAATGGAGATTGTCTCAGGGGCATTGCCTCTCTGGAGGCTGAAATACTGTAGTCTCATTGGTTGCGCTGAAATGAAGGGGTGGAGCCTTGAAGCCACAGCCTCTCTGGCTGGATGGTGTCAGCTTAGCTGACTCTCAAACTACCTCTAATGAAGAAAAATGTCCAGCATATTGAATCACTGGACGTCATAATTGCACTGCAAATCACAGCTGAAGAAATATGTTAGTGCTGATGATGAACTTCTTTAATAAATATATCTTCATCTAAAATGTATCTTACTTTAAGTCTACCGTCTCACTTTCAGTCCCCCCACTCGTTATCCCCATGCAGTCCCTGGCCAGATGGGATGTATGCCCTCCTGGACAATATTCTGGTCTGGATCTCCTCCCAATGTACTTAACCTGTCTAAGGGTTCCTTCACTGCTGTCTTATATTTTATATTATGATGGGAAAATAATGATATTGGTGAGTCTTCATCTCTGAGAGTGTATCCTGTTGGGTTAGAGGACTCACATTCGACGAAGCTTCTTGTAAGAGGTGAAGGCGCCCGGAGGAACTGACTTGATGCCATTCTGCTCCAAACGACTGGAGAGAGACAGAGAGACAAAAAAATAGACAGAGACATATAGACAGAGAGAGAGAGACAGAGAGAGAGAGACATTAATGATTTGCCTCCTGTAGGTTGTTAGACACCACAGCACAGCTGCCAGCTGGATGTTCCCTCCATCAATAGGACCGTCTGGAGTTTCCATTCAAAATACTCAAACATTTGTCCACATGCAACATTAATTTAAAGCTCCGTTCTCCTGTCAAATACTGCAGCATGATTCTCATTCAAAGTGAAACTAAAGATCCTTCATATCTTGCAGGAAATGTCAGACAAATTTAAATTCAGAAAATTGTGGGTGAACCTCTCTGTTGTCACATTTCATCCTAAATATTTAGATTTCTCATGGATTATTACTACGATTATTGTGCAAAATTGGTAATTTTGCACAATAAAAGAAGAATTTGGGGTCCAATAAAAACAAAAAAGGACAAAAACTGCAAAAAATACTTAAAGGAAAAAAAATCTCGTAGAAACTGACTGAAGCTTTAGCTTTAGCCGGAGCTAATGTTTCAATGAGTAACTTTTTATGCCATTTTTTTCTATACAAGCAGCATTTACCAAAGAGGCAGCATCACACCTACTGTGTGCTCTGTTTTTGTTTGTCTCAACAGTCTTGTGCTAATCTGTTGATATCACTCGTATCTCCAAACTGTATCACATGCTCAAAATGTTGGATCACACATCAAAACGTTTTACATGTTGGCTAAGCATTAAGCACATATCGCAGCCTGTGGTCTATTTATTCCATTTGTCCACCCCGCCGCGATAAACTGCCCTGTCTTATTCCTGAATGTTAAATACTTCAAAAACCAGTCTGTGTGCAGTCAAAGCAGTTTTCAGTGCTTATTAAGAGTAAGTGGAGAGCATGAAGAAGAACGATGAAGTACCATTACACTTAGATACTGCAAGTAACACTGTACTTTGCTCTTGCTCTTGTTCCAGTGTATAAAAACAGGGGATGTGCGATAATTCAAAACTCATATTGAGATAACATGAGCTCAAAATCAAGTGACAAGTACATCTCTGTCATGGCCTCCGGCAGGTGGGCGGGGATGGCAGTGAGGCCCCTCCCTCGACAGTCCACGATGTTGTTGCTGCAAGAACACATCGGAGGACAGGAGCCGGACGCCAGGCTGCACGGCTGAACGAAGGCGCTGCCGCCGTGACCTATAAATAAACAAACAAACAAAAAAACATGGTTCCAACTTCAACTCCATCCACAGCTGAGTGTGTTGAGTCACTGGGCTGCTGTACCTGAGCAGGCAAAGTCGCTCTTGCGCAGCTCGGCGAGGTTGAGGCCCCTCAGGGAGGGAGGAGAGCTGCACTGAGTGTAGAGGCCTAACGCCGCCCGCTGCCGCAGCCACGGAGACAACCAGGCCAGGTGACAGTCACAGCGCAGAGAGTTCGAGTGCAGGCGACTAGGAGGATGAAGAGGGAGGGAAGGAGGGAGAGAGAGAGAGGGATATGTTGTGAAGGGAAAGAGGATGGATGGCAGTGAAGAAGAAAGGCAAAAGTGAAGGAGGGAGGGGGAATGAAGTGGAAAGAAGGGAACAGTGTGATGAAAGAGAAGAAGAAATGGAGAGAGGGAGGAGTGAAGGAAGGAAGCAAGGGAAGGAGGGAGCAAATGAGAAAAGAGGGTGGAAAAAGGGGGAAATGTGAGGGGAGGAAAGAATAGGTGGGAGGACATGATGGAGGAAAGAAAGAGAAAGGGAAGGAAGTGATGTAGGAGAGAGGAAATGAACCACAACATAAGAAAAAAGGAGAGATGTGCAGAAAAATAAGAGTATTGTTGAATATCTGGCTGTGCTGCTGTTCACATCTCACTGTTCTGTTTCCAGAGAGAACAGTGTGGCATTTTGGGTAACGTAGTGCATTGACGTGAAGGACTCACAAGGTGCGTAGCTTCGGCATGTGGTTGAAACTGGAGACCGGGATGCTGCTGATGTTGTTGTTGTTCAGTGTGCTGGGAGGGAGGGAGACACAGAAACAGAGAAAAAGGGGGGAGAGAGAGAGAGAGTGGGGGAGACAGAACAATCAAAATGGGAAGAGTGGAGGATCCAGAGAGGAGCAAAAATAACAGAGGGAGCGAGGAACGGTGGGAGAAAAGATGGGAGATGCTAAACAATGTTTATCTGAAACGCATCAGCTTGAAAGTGGATACTCACAGAACCTCCAGAGATCGGAGAGCTCTGAACGCCCCCTCCTCTATACAGCTGATGTGGTTTTTATCCAGCTGACTGTGAATGAAAAGAACCAGAACACCAGAATGATGCACATTTAGTTCATCAGTTAAACACAGCAATTAATCAATCAAGTCATCAATCTTTTTTTTTATGTGTACTGGAGCATCTTCTGCCGCTTTCACACAGAGTTCCCTTCAGGCACCGTCAGTGATTTTCATTATCCACACATGCAGCTACAGTCAGGAGCGTGTCAGTCTTGCACCTTGTCACATCATGGCAATGCTGGAACAGACACAGCAAGGGACTGTCCAGCAGATGGCAGTGATGCAACACTTATGGATGCCAACTGCCACAATACCCAAGAGAAGAAGAAGAAGAAGAAGAAGAAGAAGAAGAAGAAGAAGAAGAAGAAGAAGAAGAAGAAGAAGAAGGATGTATGTGAATGTGACAGAGTAAGTCTGTAATTATTTGGTGCAGATTTCCCTGAATATTGATCCCTCCTCCCTGTCACACATGACCCCATGCAGGAAATGAACATTTCAGGGATAGACTGCGTGTGTGTGTGTGTGTGTGTGTGTGTGTGTGTGTGTGTGTGTGTGTGTGTGTGTGTGTGTGTGTGTGTGTGTGTGTGTGTGTGTGTGTGAAAGGAGCTTTAAATGAATTCAAATTAAATGAATTTAATTTCTTATAGAAGATTCTAAGAAGACTCTTTCTTTTTCTTCTATCCACTGTGTGTGTGTGTTTGTGTGTACTTTAACACACAGGTTTTTCAGGTCCGTGGCTCCTCTGAAGGCTCTTCTTGGAATGGCCTGGATGAAATTTTCACTCAGGTCCCTGAAAAACAAGAAAACAGAGAGAGAAACTTGATGTTGAGAGATTCTGATTTCATTGTATTTACTGTATATTCAACAGTTCGATTGCATGTGTTAGCACATGCAACATGCTCAGCTGATGCTTTGGTAGCACATGGTTTGACCAACCAGTCTGTAAAATCTTCAATTATACCCATGTCCTTCTATTGCACAATGTAGTTATTCTTTGATTCGTTTGATTTGGTACCAAGTCCATTCACTCCTTGGATAACCCTGACCTGGATGACTAATCCTTACAGACACCTTGATAAGATTATTACACTTGTGCCATTAAAGGACATTGATGATAGAGACTCCACCATATCGTCTTCTTCATCTGTGGAAGACTAATGACTTACCAGTGATCCCATTCCTGTCTGCCATACAGAGAAACATTTGAAACAAATATAATGTACATAAAAAAAACTTCTAAAACCAGTACACATTTAGAACGTTGTAAAGTTTCAGATCTTAATATCTCTGGTCATGCAGTGATTTTCAGGTCATTACCAGCTAGTTTCAGACCAATCTAAACAATGCTTTTTCTTTATCTTAATGTTGTTTATCCCCTTGGCCCAAAGGGTTCTAGGGAGCAGAAATCAGACTGCTTATCCCCCAGAGATGGTCACATGTGCTTCACCAAGCCGCCCAAGCAGAGGGAGAGATGCAGTGCTACAGACTGACAGTGTAGGAAAGCAGCAGCGGCACTGCAATGCAAATTCATTTTTTAGGCTGTTTCATTTTCTAAAATGGTCAAATTTGTGTATCCAGTCTGACAGCAGCAGAGCCCATCTGATAAAAGCATAACTAAAGGGATGAAAAATGTGTGTGTGTGTGTGTGTGTGTGTGTGTGTGTGTGTGTGTGTGTGTGTGTGTGTGTGTGTGTGTGTGTGTGTGTGTGTGTGTGTCAGATAAACCACAGGGGAGGATGTACATCATCTCTGGCTGCCCTGGAGGACCTCAGACACACTCCATTAACGTCAGGGTCAAACCAGAGAGCCTGACAGAGGAGGAAGCTCCCACTTACCGAGAACCACACTGCTGATATAATACTGTTTCACATCCAGCCTCAAAAACCACGTTTTTGTGAAAGCAGATTAAATTCGCACAACAGTTTACCGTTTTCTCTGCAGAACAGGACAGTGAAGAAATGAGCAAACCGGTAAAATACTGTCTGTCTGTTTCCACTTCCAAGACAAACTGATATTGTACTGTTTGAAATGCTTTGAATACTTATTGTATTAATTAGCACCACGTTACACTACAACAGACCCATAATGTCGATATCTTTACAGTTTAACACATTAAAATGTCAAGTGTGCCCGGGGGGTGGCACTAACAGGCAAAATGGTACATGCTAACATGTTAAACATCAGTGTGTCAATGTCTTAACAGTGTCAAGTTGGATACAAACATAACTGTAGTTACAGTATGTTAGCTTGATAATGTTAGCATTCTGCTTAAAGCACAGCTGAGTCCAGTCAAGACTGACCCTGTAAAGCTGAGCCTAACAAGCTGAGTCTGGGATGTCCTTACATGGCCACCGTACACAGAATAAGCCCTTTGTTTTGGGGAAGGTTATGGTATGCTTTTTTCTGGCACCACCCTCAGAATAAACTTTACTTTATTTGCCCCACTTGTGGTAAAGATCTAAGAGGCTGGTGACCCTTGTCATACAATATGCTGATGTTTAGGGTCATGCAGGGGATATTTGAGGGAATAAAGCATAGTGTATGGGAGAAGAGCTGTGCAACATGTTTAATTTTGAGGGATCTAAAAACAGCAAAGTTTCTCTTCATTCTGATCCACCCAACAATTTTATTTTCTTTTTGAATTGAGCATCACAGTCTTTATGGAGGCTACCACAACTATAGATGCAGATGTGTCAGCCACAATAGCCGATCTGTGTCCAGTCAATCTGTGCACTCACTTTTCTGTCAGTTGCATTTGTTCCTGTCAAAGGTTCAGCAGTAAACCAGAGGTCTCCTCTGTGTGGCCAAACCAGAGGAAGTATCATGGAGAGGTCAGTGGTTGAAAGCAGCGAGGCAGCTCAAAAGAAAACACATCAGCTCAACAAAACAAGACCAAAGTAAATAAGCTAAAGTGAACCTGACACTGTCTGAGGTTTAACGGTGTTGCTGAAGCTCAGCAGCGTCTGAGACATGAAGCAACCAGTGAAGGAGGTGATGAGGGATATACGGAGTGACAGAACAGTCAAAGGAAGACGAGCTGATGGATAGACACATGAAAATGGGTGAGGTGGTGCAGGACAAGGAGTGACATAAGCAAGAACATCTATTAAAAGGGAAAAAAGCAGCAGGTTGAGGTGGTTCAGCATCCGACCTGTCCAGCTGGGAGACCCCAGAGCAGACCCAGAGCACAGTCAAGGAATCATATATCCCACCTGGTGTGTAAACACTCTGAGGTATACCTGGAGAAGCTGAAGGACTGGGCTGAGGCTGCTTAAGTCAGTCACCCAAACCCAGATGGTCAGCGAAAGTGGATTGAGAGACGAAAGGAAAACTAGCAAATTAAGAGTGTGAAGGAGGAAAAAAATGACAGTATAAGAGTCAAAGAGAGAGAAGAAAGAAGACAACAAGACTAGGGGACAAGCTGGAGCAGAAGAGAGGGACTGTTATGGTGACAGGGACAGAGAGAGAAATGGAGGCCTGATGGAAAGAGACGGAGGAGAACAGAGATGAAGTCCAGTTGAACTAAAGGCCAGTGAACCAAACTAAGCCTTTGTTCTTGTCTGTCAGTCCCTCGCTGTTCACTTCCAGTAAACTTTATATATCCACTCATGGATAGAAGCAGCAGAAAACCAATGTTTTTAAAGGATTTTATTTCTGTTATTATTTATCTGCAATAGAAAGAGGAAAACAGCTCCGCTAAGAAACATGTCTGCCAACACAACAGTATGTGGTTTCAAAGTCTGAACGCTGGTCTTTTCAGGAAACACAGCTGGAAACTTTTTAGGACTCAGTTTCTGAATCAGTAATTTAATGCAACAAAAACATACAGCAGCTTTGAAAAAGCACAATAAGATGTGATGTCAACTGCGACAGATTACCCATCTCAATATAGTTTTTTTGTTTGTTTTTTGTAAAGCACTTTGCTGCAATTCCTGTATGAAAGCTGCTATGCAAACAAAGTGTATTATTATTAGCAGCAGTGTATTTGGCTGACAGCCAAATGGTTGTGACCATTTCAGTAGAAAGTCTAAATAGCAGCATTGCACATCAAAATGAGTGCCTTCGTTATTAGCAGCATTTCCTTATTCTCGTTTTCCTTCTTTCCTTCGTTCTCAGCTATTTTTTCATAAAGTGTTTTCTTGTATTTCTGCAGATGTTTGTGAGAGCGTTTGATTCTGTGGGTGCTTGGGAGCTCAGGCACCCATGGGGGACTTTGAGCACCTACAGGGAAATGAAACTGTCAGTCGACAATATCGGGATAATTGGACATGGCAGAAAATAAGCCAAGCAGAGCGGTAACTGTGAGTCAAACCTGTGTCCATGCTGATATTAAACCATCTTGGTGTCCAGACATTCCCCTTTAGGTTTTCGACTTAAAACAATTATATAAAACACAACATCATTTTATCATCACCCTCTAATTTGCTGCCATCCGACCTATTTGGCTTTTACAAGGCAACAATGACAATAATAGAGGCAGATGCAAACAGTGTAAACACTCTACATCTAAATACCAGCGCATGGGCACCTAGTGGGAAATGCAAATGCAGAAGTAAAAGGTATTTTACATGTAGCATAGAACTAAAACATGCAAAACAGTTAGGTCCTGGAGACATACACTGACCCTAACCCTAAATACTGAGACAGAACTCAGCAATTTTGTAATTGAGGACCCGATTTTGGACCCAATTGCACCAGCTGTCCTCATTTAAGTGGCCCTGAGTCGATGTCCCTGAAAGTAGCCTAAGTCAAATTAACACACACACAGATTTGTTAGGTTTTCATCACTTCTGGCGACACTACATAGACTTACATTCATTTCCTGGGGACTTATCCAAACCATAACCACCTGCCAAACCCTAAGCCTGACTTTAACCCAAATCTTCACCCAAAAATTTCATGATTTACATTATGGGGACCTGAATTTTGTCCACAAGTAAGGCAAGTCCACACATTGGGAGTGTATAAACAGATTTATACCCCCACAACGTGAGTAATACATGGGTTTGACAAACGCACGCACGCACGCACGCACGCACGCACGCACGCACGCACGCACGCACGCACGCACGCACGCACGCACGCACACACACACACACGCACACACACACACACACACACACACACACACACACCAATATTAAGGATGCTTTCCCATCAGGTTGTCAAGGTATCTGTTGCCAGGACATCAGTAGGCTGGATATGATGTTTACTGGAGGGAAACAAAGACTGGTCACAGCTGGACGTGTGTGTGTGTGTGTGTGTGTGTGTGTGTGTGTGTGTGTGTGTGTGTGTGTGTGTGTGTGTGTGTGTGTGTCTGGACAGTAGGTAGTCTCATAATATTTACTCTCTCTCCTGCTATCTCTTCTATTCATTTTCTGATCCGTTCTATCACCTCTTGTGTCCCTGTCCTCTCTCCCCTCTGTCCTTCCTCCCTCCTCTTCATCCTCTCATTGTTCCACCGTCTCCTCTGTTATTTCAATATCCTCTTCCTTCCATCCCTCCCTCCCCGCTCACAGCAGAGGGTGAGAAAGGTAAACTTTCCCACTCGATCCCTGCCCGTCTTCTACACGTCATCTTTCCATCCTCTCCGGGTCAAACACGGGTTAGTTTCAGTCATCTCATTGGTCAGAGGCATCCCAGCTGTCACGGTTATTTCCCTTCATGAACAAAACTGTTGGCCGAAGGTTTGATTTTGCCTGCCAGACGTTTCGTAGGATCCCTGACTGTTATATAAATATGCTCTCCAACTTATCAATTATTTTTCATAATAGTGTGACGCTTTGCACAGAAAGTCAGCCAGTTAAGTATTAATACAATACTGTAGGTGTTTGCTTTTGGCCCGTGGCCCACTATTAAGTCCTTCTCTCTCTCTCTCTCACACACACACACACACACACACACACACACACACACACACACACACACACATACACACACACACACACACACACACACACACACACACACACACACACACACACACACACACACACTCTGTCTTGTTTGACCTTGCTTCAGGCAGGTCAGCAGACAGAATCAGAGCAACAACATAGTTAATATTTTATTGTCATAGTCTGGTTCCCTCCTCAACCTGACACACACACACACACACACACACAGTGCAAACAACTTGAATAAGTTATCATCCGCACAACCGAAAAAACATACAAAAAACATACAGAGAAACAGTCAGAGGAGGAAAGAGAAGTGATGAAAGGGAGATGCACAAGGGGAGAGAAAAACAAAAGTTAAAACCAGATGTGAAGCACAAAAAAGAAGAAATAACAAGACTGATGCAGCATCAGGATGCAGACAACTGTGGTCGAGTAGAAAACCACAGTTAGAGAGGATGACCCTGAAAAGACCTGCCACACACACCCAGACACGCACGCACGCACGCACGCACGCACGCACACTCACACTCATCACCTGTAGCTTGAAAGGTGACTCTGGAAAGAAAAAGAAAAAGTTCTCCACTGTCAATCTGTAACATCATTACAGAGTGAAGAGAAATCTTAATGCAGCAAACTCTAACTTTGTGGCAACCACTGGGGGGGGCAGGGGGGGGCATAAAGACATCGTTTTCCCAGTCTGGAGGTGGAAGAACTGGGATGAACTGGAATGCAGAGGGATGAAAAGGCGCAAATCTCAGGTTCCTGCGACATGACATGTTCATCTATCTCATATTTGTCCACTTCATTTTGGCCATGTAACAAATGCTGTGGAGAAGCGAAGCACTAAACTACCCAGTGTACGCCTTTGTTTGACCAACAGAGCAGCAAAACAGATGCGTTCTCATATTAATATGAACATGTGACCATTTGTTTTTGTGGCCAGGCATTGTTCAAACCCACATTTGATGCAGATCTCTTTGTCTTTGGGGTCTGAATGTTCTAATTATTGTGATTACTGGAGCAGGGAGATACAGAATATAAGATATGATGTCAAACAATTTATTGATTACGTTCTAACATGAAAACTAGAGAGAGTGTGAGGAGAAAAGTTTAAAAGATGAAAGAACAGCAGATGTCATAACAAAAGGAAAACAGAGAGAGCGGCTGAGAGAAAATCTTGTTTTACTTCTGAAGCCCACAAACATTCATTTTTCTCATCTCCCTTCTGTCTCTGTGTCAGCCACAGAGCTGCAGGCGGAGAGCTCACAGACAAAACAGAACATGAAGGAGCAAAACACACACACACCACACACATGCTAAATATTAGCCTCACACAACAACCAGAGGAACATGACTGCCTCTTAATTCAACACAATCCGAGCACATTACGCCACAGACACGCTACCACACTCGCGCACACAGACGCAAGCGCACTTCATAGCATAAGCGTGACAAACTTGCATGTTCCTATTAGTGGACACAAACATGAGTACACTGGGTAAACATACATTACCCACAGCCACTAAACTGAGAAGGATCATGACCTGATGGCACGAAGGAGGCTGTAACCAGAGCGACAGACCAAACTCCAGCAGCTCGAGGAGTAAATATTGTCTTCTTGACCTTTCTTGATTTCTTTCTCTCTCTCTCTCTCTTCATCTTCATTCTAGCTTTGAAATAAAGGAATCTAAGTGTGCAATGATGAAAAGTGACTTCACTCATGTGTGCATGTTCCCTGTGTGGTGGAGAGAAAGGTGATGTGAGATGTGATCATTCACACGTTGTTCCTGCAGCCTCAGAATCACTTCAGGATCTACTTCGTGATGTTGGGAGCCCAGTTTTATTGACCAATCACAGACAGCCACACTGCATTTCACTTACAGGAAACATGAAAACATGAACTCTCTTCAATCAAAGTACAGCTCATCTGAAGTTTTGCAACTTTCAACAAGTGACTATTGCGTGTGTGTGTGTGTGTGTGTGTGTGTGTGTGTGTGTGTGTGTGTGTGTGTGTGTGTGTGTGTGCAACCACAGTATTTCCTTAAAAAGAGAATAAAGGACATTCTTTCCTCCTCTCAACGCTCTGTTGAGGTGGGTTTTTCCTTTTTAGAAACAGTGTTAATGCACTAAATGGGAGGTTCTGACGCAGTGAACATAAGTCACATGACTGATCAGCTGTTTCTGCTTGAAGACACGAAGAAGAAGAAGAAGAAGAAGAAGAAGAAGAAGAAGAAGAAGAAGAAGAAGAAGTAGAAGAAGAAGAAGAAGAAGAAGAAGCTTTTTCTGATGTCGTCGTCTTCCCAAATATTCCCAACGATCTTCATCTTCATAGTCTTCGTCTCCTAATTTGCATTTTCTTTGCTAGCTATTGTCTTTTCCATCCTCCCAGTATTTCTTCTGCAGTGTATAGAGGCCTTATCTCCTCTTCTTCTTGTCACCTCCATCTTTACTTCCTGTTCTTTCCTTCACTACACCCATTCTTCACTCTCTCTTTGCTGTCCTCCTTCCTTTTCTCCTTCCTGCCCTCCATCAAGACATCGGTCTGTGCTCCATCTTTTTCTACTCTCTTCCTCTAGCCTTGCTTCTTTCCTTCCATGCTTCATTTCACTCCATCCATCCATCCACAGGGGAGCAGAGAGCTTAATTGAAAAACCCCACTGGTGGATGAGGGAAAGGAGATGGGGGGAAGAAAATAACAATGAGGGGAAAGAAAAGGATGAGGAGGAGGAAAAGAAGGAGGAAACCCCAGCAGGAGAGAGAGAGAGAGGATGAAAATGAAACAATAGAGACGATATGCGAAAGCTGAATGTGATCATCTGCTGCCTCTCTCTAATATTTGTCTTCGTGCCAATCTAAGATTAGCGACTGGCTGTTTGAACAGTCATGAGTGTGTTTTTTTCCCATCATGCTTTTCCCTCCGCTCTCACCATGTCAGCTTTACTTTGGACGGACATGACAGGAGAAATCACCGCTGCTGACCTAACCTCTCCCTCTCACACACACTCACAGCTAAAGAAAAACAGCTGAGGAGGTTTTTGTAAAGGGAGTGATGCTCTCTGTCCTCGCCACAGATGCTGTTCTCCAGTGTGAAGCTGTTACCACAAACAGTGGGGAGCGTCCCACGGTCCCAGCTTTAAGAGCACTATAATTCTGGGAAAATCCTTCTCCTGTGTGTTGTGCAAGGACGGCTTCAGTCCTGCAGGTAATGTAAACACAGAAATGCATGCATGTGCAAATGGACTGAACTGCTGTCGAGCCAAAGCCCCTCTTAGCTGTGTTTTTAACGTTAAGTTTTAGCATGGGAAGGGCTATTAATTATCAATTAAATATAATACTATAATATGGAGTGGCCTGGTAGCTGAATAGTTGCAGCACATGCCACTTAACCACAGTTTGGTTCAATTCCTGCGTAGGACCTTTGTTGCATGTCATACTCCCATTTCTCCCGTGACATCTCCTGTCTGCCTCTTGTTTTGGTTTCATGGCACATTTACTGTATGTGAACTTTCATCAACCTCGTTTCCAGCTGCACCAGAGAACAAACAACAACTCTGATAGATGCGCTGTACACAAACTGCCCAGCATCAAGTGAATCCAAGCATCCAGAAGGCTCTATGGTTTATGTGAGTGGAAACTGTACTCTAAAAGCGCACAACAACAAAGACTGGACTCCCAAAGCTGGAGATTAATTAACATTTCATATTTTCTGCTGCTGCTGCTACCCAACAAAGCTCCTGCATCGCACAAGCACTGTAACATGGTGCAGGATGTGACGCAGGGTGCATGGCACAAGTCAGCTTCATCTATATAGCCAAGGGGCTTTACAGGGGGCTTAAAAATGGGCGTATAAATGCATCTTTTCATTTAATGATATCTGATATCTTTATCTTAAAGTTATATAGACTCAGTTAATATTAAAATAGTATCTGTGGTGGATATTTATTCATTAAATGAACTAATTTCAACATTCAAAATAGTGTCTGTGCTTCAGTTTAATTCACTCTTATTTCTTCAGAACATGCACACAGACAATGTGGAGAAAATGCAGGCAGTCACACACAGATTTTACAGATCCACATGCACCCAATTATCTGACAACACAGTGAGACAGCAGACAGTGCATAAAATTGCATAAATGCAAAATTATCACACAGGCAAACACAAAATTAATTCATGCATGTGCAGACACACTTTCTCTCACTCTTGCAGACACACTTATAAATAATTAGATCACCCGATCAGACACAGAAACACAACAGACACTGCTGCTGTACAGATGCAAATCTGTGTAATTAGCACACAGACACACGTACAAAAACAGACAATTATACTGTACAAATGCAAATACAAGCAATTATCACACATACATACACACATGACTCCAGCGTGCTCTTCCTCTCTCTCAAATTCGTCGGGTAAACAGCGAGGTCACATTCGGCTAGCCTCTAAACAGCCGCAGCCCGGCAGCTGCCATCACCACCTCTGTCAGCTTCACACCGTTAATTAGGCGCCCTCAGATGCCAATCAAGTGCACTAATGAGGACAGCTCTGCCTTTCCGCCTAACGAGAGAAAGTCTCCAAGCATCTGAGGGGAAAGTTATTGTAACCGCAAGGACACACACGAAAGGACACATTAAATCATGCACACACCAGTTTAGATTTTCATTATATAGGTGCATCTTTTTGCTTTTGACTGCTTTTATTTTACTTTTTTTTTTTGCGCCTTATTCATTTTAACTCAGAAAGGTGTGGGAGGAGGGAGTCTACGATGATGCAGCACTCAGTCGCAGTTACTCACTGACTTTTAGCCTGAGAAATACATGAATGCATTTTCTTACATACAAAACATTGATAGATTTTTAAAATATTTTCTTCTTTCCTCCCTTTTCTGGCGCTTTTCTGGTGTATGACATCCCCCATGCGCTCATGCGTTTGCATGACATACAGTAAAGTAAGGGGCAACCTGCTCATCAAAGCATTGCTCCACAGCACAACTAGTGGTCAAAAACTCCACATGGCAGCTTAAGCAACCTCAAACAGGATCACATTCAGATTTGGGCAGACTTCACTCATAAACATCAACATGATTGATTGGGGTCACAAAGCTTTATGTTGCTGTTTACTTTTCCCGTATACATTTTCAGATTATTGCTTTGTTTACTCCTTATGAAGGAATTGACAGGAGGTCTTGGTGGTGGTCTGTCTTATGATGTGAATCCCATCAATCCACAGTCAAAGCGCACCTGCAGAAGCTCTGTTTCCGCTGGCTAACCACACAGTTCAGCTCCAGGTGAAGGTGAGTATATGTGTGTGAGGGGGAGACATCGAGATGGACTCATAATTCTTGGGTTCCCCTGGGCTAAAGGGAGGGGGGTACCCTGGTACACACACACGCACATGTGCGCACATTCAGGCAGCCTCTGGGTACCATCAAACACACAAAGGACTGTTACTGGGTGTGGAGCGAACCCTTCACACATCCAGACAGAACCAACAAAAGACTGGAGAGAGAAAGAGAGAGAGAGATGAGTCTACAAAATCAAGAAAAGGAATGAAGGAATGAAGTAACCAGACAGAGGCATAGAGGAAAGAGTGAGTGGATATGGGAGGAAGACGAGCTGACAGGAAACCAAGCACACTGAGGAGAAAGCTGCGATCATGTGATCGCGGTGATTAATCAGAACACCACTGCAGCACGCCTCCTGACACTGAGCCGGTGTTGATATGACAACCTACACCAACAGCGAAAAGCTGAAATTTAAGATGCAACATTTTGTCAAATCCAAACCTAAATGTCTTTCTAGTATCACTG